>NC_056743.1:1572716868-1572861868 GCF_019279795.1 Protopterus annectens
CTGAAAAAAAGACCACAAATGCAGAAGCATGAATATTGAATACTGTTTTTCTCCTTTAAACTTATTTTTACAGGGAGATCAACCTCCCTCCATCCGCAGACTTAACAACTCCAAGATCAGCATACCTGAGAGAAAAGGGAATATTCCAAGAAATGGCAGTATCAGTATATGTAAATCCAGATTTTTGTCCAGTTAGTCTCTGCATTATGAAACTAGCTAATGCATGTCCGGACCATTCAAACAATTACAATTTTATATTCCTCCTTTTGATTTAAACTTGAAATAATTGTGGGCACTTAAAATTGCCAATGCAAGTTGGTCAATTAGCATTACAGATTCAAAAGCATAATGAAGCTTCACAGAGGAAACACCCCATTTACAACTCATTATCATGTCTCTGAATCAGACCCTGCACTGTCAGATCTGAGTGTACTAGCATTCTCCCTAGCAGTCCATGTATTGTGCTAGCAAAGGCATCCCTTTACATTCAGACACCCAGGCACACAACCACTCACAAACATACACACAACCACACACATATACATCTGGCCATCTACAAACAAGTCTGCCCACAGTCATTCAAACTCATGGAAACACCCACGCACATGCTCCCAACAAACACACACAAACAAATGCACACATACACATGCACACACACTTACACACATACAAGCAAAACACATAAATAACATCCCTTAGCTAATTCCCATAGTGTGACTGCCCAGACAGGGAGACGCACACACAGCCACATGCTCATTCAGCTTCATTCATGCCCCTACAGACACAAGAGCACTCACACACACATACACACACACACACACACACACACACACACACACACACACACACACACACACACACACACACACACAGACACAAGAGCACTCACACACACACACACACACACACACACACACACACACACACACACACACACACACACACACACACACACACACACACAGACACAAGAGCACTCACACACACACACACAGACACACACACACACACACACACACACACACACAATGCACACATGCACACGCTGACACTCCCCACTGCCATGCTCCACTGTCCTTACTAGTATTATGAGTAATGTCATAGAAGTGAATGTTGACCACCGTCAAAACACGCCATTCACTTTTCCCCCTTAGAATAACATCTTACATACTTGGCTGAGTGGGTAAATTGGGATCCACGAACATTTCACGGGGAGAGCACATGGCTAGTCTGCATTAGCCACTCCCCACACTGCTGCATTTGCATATGCTTCATCCATGAAACTGCTCCTTTATATGGTCCTCATGAGGTTAACTATAACAGTATTGCTGACTTTGTATCAGAAAGGCTTACCAAAATGTGGAAATGTTCTTAGATAAGGCTTTTATATCACCGTAAGACTTTCTGAATCCTCCCCTGTTACCTGTCCTGTTCTTACTTGCTCCTTGTATTTCTTTTTTTTCTGTTATCTTGTCTTTAGTGTGGAATCTTGCACTTATCCTACCATTTCATATAGCTGGACCAAGAGAAGTACTTGGTTTAATCTTTGACCAATGTAACTCATGCAGCCTATGTACATGACAAATAATAGTACTCAGTTTGGTGTATGTACAGGTGGATGAGATGAAATTCCTTGAGCAATAATTTCCCAAAGCACAGGTCATTGAATAACTTAGTTTTCCAACAGATGTCATTACCATTATAAATTCTAAGTGTGTGCATGCAGCAATTCTTTTGTTTTGGAAGATTTTTCCTTTCATTGAGATGGTCTGACCGTGGAGTTGGTATATATACATTTGGAGGGTGCAATGGCTTGTTCTCCACATCAGGGAGGTATAGAAGGCTTACCCCCCCCAAAAAAAAAACATTCAATTTATTTTTTTGCCCCTCTGTGTTTTAGGCATGTCTGGGCTCCCTGACATTCTTACATTCAAAATTCCATTGTAAAAGCACTGAATTTTTACAGAATATTTTATTTGCTGCACACAACAAATAATTTAGTATCTCTGTCTGTCTCCTTCCTCCTGTCAAATTGCACCAGTCTGTTAACAGGATTGCAGGCCAACATGTGTCACTACCAGATACTCATTTCACAGATTTTATTGTTATGCAAAACTACTCATTCATTCTCTGAGTAAGATCTAGACATATACAGTATTGTAACACTGAGACAATTTCATCACAACAATACAATTAACATTTGTTTTAAATTGTTTTGAATGTGTGTTTCTCTTCATTTGTTTGTAATTTTGGCAAATTTCAGTATTTTCAGACAGAACCTACAGCTTATATAATCCTTTACATAGTTTTGCATCTTAGAATGGAAAATTATCTTCCAGACCATGCAAACAAATATTTGACAATGGAAAATTCTTGTCTGGACCAATTGCTACAAGAAGAATGCTGACATCACTGCTGGTTTTGTTTGATCAATAACTATTTCCCTAGTTTGCTCAAATTTCCATTAATAGATATTAGATGCTTTATGTGGAGGACTGCTAAAAGCCACCAACAAATAGACCACGAGTTGCATCTATGAGGACTAGCTGTACCTGACAGGCAGCCAGCTGGAATAAATTGTATTCTTCTGCATAGTATATCTGTCTACGCATGCAGATAAGAAAACAAGAACAGACTTAACAACAGAAAAAGGCAGCCAGTTTGATGCCATGAAGGGCTTACAGCTTTCATAGCTGCCTACAACTCAAGCGTAGCATCGTTTAGTTTACAGATGCACTAATGAAAAGATCACAAGTACAATCACGCTAACGGCGCCAAAGACACATGCTTATCTACTGCACAAATATTTTGACTTAGCCTTGGAGCAATATGAATTTCTTCCTTAAACTCTGAACTTAGAATACATTTTTCATAATATCAGCCCCATTCCATAACTGGCAAAGTAATCTGGGAGTAAGCTAAGACACATCTGTCATAATCAGGAATGGTGCTGAAATATAGTGCTGTATTCTGTTGTGTTTAAAACCTACTTTCATTTAAAAAAATCTAATTTGTTTTGTCTCTGTAACTATATTGATTTCTCCCCCTCATTCTTCCATCGCTGCCTTCAAAGGCTTCAGCAAATGCTGTTGTCATTTGTCATACTGCCTAGTTGCTACATGATATTACTTGCATCATTAATGGTTATTTGGGTGATGAGCATGGGATGCCAATTCTGACATACTGGAATTCCTTAGAAATGTGAAAAACAAAATGCCAATAGCTGTTGATTTAGAGGAAATGCAATGCATTACGCATAGCGCTGCAGATATTTTATTTATCAAAATTAGTCAATGAACATCAGATTATTTAACTGATGTAGGAAGAAGAATGAGGGGGCGTTTACTACACTTACATGCAACAGGCTGTGAATAAACTTGATATGCAAGTCAGATGTGGGTTAGATTCTGATAGCCTTTCACTGTGTATGTTATTATGTCCATGAGCAAGTTAAATGGCACGTGTTTAGCTAAATTTCTGTAAATGTACCTTGTCTGAAATTAGCATTTATTTCATCATGTCTGAAATGCGTTCCTAACAAGAATGCACTTTGTTAAATAGTTTGTAGATCAATTCTTACTTCCTAACTTCACTGGGACCAGTCTTCCTGATTATGAGGAATTGCAGATTAACTGGATAATAGGATCCTCATTTAAGTAATAATACTCAGATCTGTAAAGAGGTGAGCAATAAGAAAAGAGATGAAATAATGAACTGGGATCATGGAGAACTGCACAGGTGACCAAGAACATTATCTGCTGGTGATTTTAAAGTTTATTACTAGCTAAGATCCAACAAACACTTCTGCCTTGTTTAAAGATGACATGATTCACTCATACTGAAAAAGACTTATGCTGGAGAGTGGAGAAATCAAAACAATGGCCTGAAGCACATTTTTCACAATTTCGTGTTGTAAGTGTTATGAAATATAGTGATTCAGTGATAAAGGTTCAGTTCTACAAAGTACAAAGTTATCCTCCAGTTATATAAGAATCATATGTTACAGAAGAGGGTGTGGGAGGGGATTAATTGGTCACTAAGCAGAAAATGGACCTTGGGGTTATAACAAATGTTTGCTTTTTTTTTTTTTTTTTTTTTTTTTTGCTGCTTATTCCAGGTCTCACTCTTATGCTACTTTCAGCAATCTCCCTTCCCCAACAATGGCCCGTAGATACTGGCTGATACATATAAGGCAGCACCGGGCCCGCCTTATCTCTGTAGGACTAAAGTGTTTCTTCTGTAAGCAAAGTCAGAGGGCATAGTAGTACCCTGCATTCATTTGCCCCAACAACACTGAGCACCTGCAAATTATGGATGTCATATTCTCTGCAAGATGTTACCCAAACTCTTCCCTGAGAAAAAAGGGATGCCGCTGGAAATTAATCCCTTCTGTCCTATAATCTTTTCCATGATTGAGATCTAGTTTCGAACCTGTCTCAACAATAACACTGAAGGGGGATATTTAACTATTGATTAAGCAGGCTAGGGATTATAACAGCTTACTTCCTTTAAAACAGTGAGGAATGTGATGATCAGTGAGTAAAACCAGTGGGAAGATAGGACATGTTGTTATGTTACTCATCAATGAGACCCTATGGAAAGTACTAGGAAAGGCACAGACAGTGTAAATGCTATCCAGAAGGGACTCAAAGGAAGCATGTAGCATAGGTGTGGTAAAAAGAATACCTGCCATCTTAGTTGCAATCTGAAAGAGTGGAAACTAAGAAAGGGGTGATCTCATGTTATATCCATGACTCTGTTAGTACACAGGCATAAATGGCTGATCCAGACCAGGTTTCATTCTATATTCACGGCTCTGTAAACTCACAGACCATGGGAAGTGCAGGTTCTGTGTTAACGTTATGACTGTTTAGCTGCACAGACAAAAATGGAAAATCCAACATGATGAACATGGTAAATCCATTTCAAAGTGAGGGTCTGTGCTGGGATTGTGTGTGTGTGTCTGTGTGTGTGTGTGTGTGTGTGTGTGTGTGTGTGTGTGTGTGTGTGTGTGTGTGTGTGTGTATACACCTGTATGTGTGTGTAGCAGGCCTCAGTTGGGGTAGTTAATTACTGATTTAGAGACAAAGGCCTTACAACTTCTATTTTCTTTCTCCTACTAAGGCTCTTTGGACTCTCAACTATCCATCCTTTCCTAAGGACATGTAGCAGATTCTGGAGCCCAGCTGCTCACTGAATCTAAAAAAAATGTTTATTCACTGAGTGGGTCATGGACCAAAGCGAGGGATGAAAAGGCAATCCATGGAGCTACAGGAAAGGTAGAGAAAGAGTGAGAAGGGAAGGGAAGATGGAGGGAAGGTAGAATATTAAATTCAGTTAAAAGACAGACAAGATAGCCTGTCTCTTTCTGCCATTAAACAACTATAATGTAATCTAATCCCTTTTATTACATTCATTCAAAAACAGGAGATGGCAAGAATGGCATACACTAGTCTGTGGGTGGTGGGTTATGTTTATATCCTACATCCATGCCAGATAGGCGTCTCAGAACACTCTTTTGAACTGGCCTGCACTTGCTGAGTAGTTGTGAATGACTCTACAGTTACAAGCCCTAACCTATAGCTTCATCCTTTTCATAGATTTTCTCTTTGAAATAATTCTCAAATTAAAAAAAAAATCTACTGTAGTACTTGCCAGTAAGTACTGTATTCTATATTATTCCATATGAATAACTCTGTAATGCAAATTTACCACAGCCTACCTGGAATAGCTTGCAAAACCACTGGGTCTCTTCGATCTGAGTATACTTTGCAAGTACATGTTGGCCTTTGTAAGTACATATTGGCCTACCTGGATCAACTTACAAAACCACTGGGTCTCTTGGATCTTAATATACTTTGTAAGTACATGTTGGCCTACCTGGATTAGCTTACAATCCCACTGGGTCTCTTGGATCTGAGTATACTTTTTAAGTCACCGGGTCTCTTGGATCTGAGTATACTTTGTAAGCACATGTTGACCTTTGTAAGTACATTTTGGCCTACCTGGATTAGCTTACATAACCATTGAGTCTCTTGGATCTGAGTATACTTTGTAAGACACTGGGTATCTTGGATCTGAGTATACTTTTAAGTACAAGTTTGCCTACTTGGAATAGCTTACAAAACCACTGGGTCTCTTGGAGCCGAGTATACTTTGTAAGCCACTGGATCTCTTGGACCTGAGTATACTTTGTAAGCCACTGGGTCTTTTGGATCCGAGTATACTTTGTAAGCCACTTGGTCTTTTGGATCTCAGTGTGTTGTTGTCTTTCGGCTTTTCCCGGTTAGGGGTCGCCACAGCGGAACTCCGGTCCGCTAATGATTGGCAGTAGATTTTTACAAACATAGAGGTGCCAGCTCGACGTTCAACCTTCCACAAAGGCACGCCCATTTACGCATGTCTTTTGAATGCCCATCCAACCATGGGGAGGACATGCAGACTCCACACAGAAGGCACTCCCCGCACTCCATCCAAGAATCGAACGGGAGAACCTCTTGCTGTGAGGCAACAATGCTACTGCTTCACCACCGCGGCTGCTCCGTCTTTTGGATCTCAGTATACTTTGTAAATACATGTTGAATATCTGATGCTCATTCTTTCCTTTCTTTATTCATTTTCCAGTTATCCACTTAACTCAGTGGAGGTTCACAGGAGTGTTAGAGCCTATCTCAACATTCGGTGGGCACAACAAGTAGAAGCACATCCTGAATGGGGTGCCAGCCACACTCACACACTCATGCATGCATGAACAAATGTGAGAGACTTACAATCACCAATCCAACCACTGCCCATCTGTGGAAAGTAGGAATAATGAGTTATATACAGCAAAAACACATAATGACACAGGAAGAATATGCAGACTCCACACACACACAAAAAAAACATGTTGCAACAACATTTAATCCCCTTATTCATACTAGCCAAGTACAAATATTTTTCCCTCTGCCATTGTACTTCTTCATACAGAAATGATGAGTTTGGATAGGTGGAAGCATTTCTTGATGTAAAGGATGTATGCTATGGCTTTTTTAACCACTAACAAAACATCATCTCTGTGGTTTCAGTATTTTAATTTACTGCGGACATTGTTTTCTGAATTGTGGCCAGCTTGATTTAAGAACCTACATCAGTGTTGACAGTTACGTTTGCATTTCAATCTAGTTTAATATCATACATCCACACAGACAGCTGTGCACCTTTTTAAGTAACTATTTTGACCTCAAACAAACATTTGCCACTGATGTGGAGGTTTTCTGTCAGGTTATAGATGTATGCATCTATCACTAAACCTTCAATAAATCCTGCTAGTACAGCAATTATTTTATGTAATCTACACTTGTAAGAAATATATTTACTTTCACTATACATACTTTCAGTGTCACATTGCTGCATCTGCAACATTTTTCTCAGCTTATGTGGTGACACAGTGACCGTTGTTTTTTCGTACTATAAACTTCTAATTTCATGATCACTAAATAGTGTTCAGGATGTACAATACTGGTGAACTGTTTATAGAATCAAAAATGGCTGAAAAAAGCTGTTTGGCTTAGCTTTCATGAGTGCTGGTCAGTGAAAATGAAGTGTAATTAGTCTGGGATTTAGGTTGGGATTCCAGTATATCTTGTCATTATCTCCACTAAATAAAGAATGTATCCTGCAGAGACAAAGCACCTTAATGAGACACAACCAAGATAGTTGTGATGTCCTCACTTTGCGCCAGTAATTGAGGAGACTAAATCCTCACCACAAACACTGGAGAGGGATGTTCACTTGAAATAGAAACGGATACACTCAGTTTTTAAAGATGCAGACCTCTCTGCATCAAGCACAAGTTCCCTTAAGAGTACACAGGGAACACCATCAGCCCGCGGTTTGGATTTCTCTATCTGTCTACCTCCAGGTCCTCAATAAGACTCCCCACTGGCATAGCTTCAGAGTTAAGTCCTCAGCTAAGTGCCCAAGCCAAGTTCTCCACCATTCTCTTTGTGAAACCAGTGCTTTGTGTCCCTGCTTCAAGTAGCTGATACACACTTTGAGATTTGATTTGCACACATATACATGCACACCTGGGAAAGACAGGCATAGGTTTCTAGCCATGCCCCCTTCTACCCAGACTATAAGGTAGTTATCACTGCCAGCATGCTCTACAAAGCCAGCTACCTAAGGCTCTTAGAAAGGGTACCCAATTATACTGAGTGAAATCAATATTAATACAAATGGTAGTTTGTCCAGCAGCAAGGCTGTCAGGAGTGGCCAGAGTTATCACCAAACAAATATATGCAAGTACTCTCAAAACCTAAATATTTTTCTAAAAGGACCAGCCATGATGGAAAATTTAAATATATTTAATAATAAATAATAAAAGAACATGAAAATACTAAATATCTATTTACAGTAAGAACCATAGTTTCAGTCACAGGAAATATTGAAATAACACAGCTGAAAAGATTCACACAGTTACAGAAAACAGTACTTCTAAGCACACTTTATTTTCCTTAACCAATCTAAAGACAATTACTTTTCCTGCTTACTGAATATAGCAAGTCAAGATGATGTGGGAGTGAGTGGTCCTTGGTGTCAGATCCAAGACAGAATACAAAATACTGAGAGCAATCTCCTACTGATATGTAAATATCATTTGTGGCTTACAGAATGACATCAGACACATCTGGTCCTCTGACTCTGTTTCCTGTACTATCCCCCATCAGTAAAAACTGCCAGGATTTTAGCACCTACATGTTAGCATACACACAGATAGAGCTTTGCTCAGATCTGTTGCTGCTCCTGGAAGTCATAAAACCATTTTAACACTTCTAATCCTCCTACAGAGCTACTAACTATTCCCTAGCACAGACATTGTGTGTCTGGCTCCATTCAAAACTGTGGGATAATGTGTTTATGGCTTAACCCATAAAATAGTTTAATTTCAGATATATTTTAAAGTTTGCTGCAGCTGGATTGTGATTAACCTCTGCTCTTCCGGTACCTTTTGTTGAAAGTTATACATTGAATTCACTTACTATAATGCATGTATATTTCTTTTCTTTCCAGCAGGGTACACTGTTGATACATTTTCACACAAGCAACTTTACAAATACATTTTTAAACACAAGCATCTGTACAAATCAGTTTAATACAGAAATGACATATCATTTTTTAATAAAATTCCAGCTAGCTGTGCTGGCATATGTTACACATCTACTGCCCTACTTCTCCTAGCATGACTGACAGTACCTCCTATCATCACAGTAGTGATGGAGGTGGCATGCCAAAGTGGTACATAGTATAATAAGTATATCACACAGGGCACAACAAGCTACTGTTACAGAAACCAGCAGGATGTTCTATTGTTGGCACTGTGGCACATGGCCAGATAAAAAATAGTTATGTTATCAGATCTGGTGACTGTATGTAGAGAAATAATACAAAGACATTTTACTAATCCATTCTATGAGTGAGTGAGTGTGTGTGTGTGTGTGTGTGTGTGTGTGTGTGTGTGTGTGTGTGTGTGTGTGTGTGTGTGTGTGTGCATGTGTGTGTATGTACAGAGTGCTGTAGTAATGTGCAGTAGCAGGGTGGGACGCACTTTTGCTACCATATGCCCTCATAAATTCTAGTACATCTCTTTGGTGAAACCATGTTGCCACTGGTGCTCTTCTACTCTCTTCTTCTGATATGTTGCAGCTGTCCTGGGGCCTGTTGACTTTGCTGAATACTACTGCTTGCAGTTACTACACCTCTCCTAACCAAGTCTAGTCTTCAGCAATAAATGCGTTAGGCGTGCATTGCATTTAGCCACCTCTGCAACTCCAAACATGTGATGAGAAGGTTCCATAGCCAGCGAGTGTTATGGTTGGCCATCCCTGGTGTTTAAAGTTGAGGGTAAAGGTCCATGAAAAGACATGGAGTCTATATTTTTGGCCATGGAGAGGGCACTTAAGACCTGCTCCTCAGAGATATTAAGTGGGGGATAGGTGTTAGGGATGCTTTGGAGTGTATGTGGGGGTTTTCACTGAACCTGTCAGCCAGCAGGTTTGCTATTATCCACAGGTTCTTTATAAGCAGTACCATTAACTATGAGTTCAGTACAAATCTGCATCTTACTTTTGAGGTTATGGATGTAACTAAAGAACGCCTTGTGGCTATCCTTAGTTAGGGAAGCTAATTTGGATTTGAAGTTAGCTTTGGAGGACTTCAATAGGAGTTTTATTTGCTTGTTTAAGTTGAGGAGGGAGTGTTTCCAGTTCTGAGACCATTCCTTCTTACTCTTAGACAGCAATTTCTTTCTCCTATTGCATAACCTATTAATGGCAGTTGTCCACCAGTCAGATTTGTTTTTCCTTGAAGATCTTGCTTTGGTTCTTTCAGGTATGGCACAGTCAATACAATTCTACAGGTGCTAATCATGTATAACTCAGCATAGGTGTCTGTTCCATCAGTGGAGGGAGGGACTATGAAGCTATTTATGCTGTCAAGCAAGATGTTGTAATTGGCCTTGGAGAAGTTTTTTAGTCTAGTTGGTCTATTGTCATAGTTACTTTGAGAGAGACTGATTTGTGGTCATATCTCACCAGGGATGGCCACACACTGGGGGTGGTGCAGCAGTCCCCCATGTTGGTGAGCACCAGATCCAGGATGGTTGAGCCCCTTGTAGCTGTGTCAACCAGCTGGTCCAAGGCATTGGAGTTAATGAAGTCCAGGAACCTTTGGACAAGTGAGTTAAAATACGTATACTTTACATATAATAATGACATTATTGGCCATTTTCTGTGAGAATTTATAATACAACTGTTCAGAATAAATATTGCTACTTTAATTAGTCCCCCTAAATATAACAAAGCTTTTTAAGATATGTACTTTATTCCTTTGGACAAGGACTATATATCATGTTTTGTTTGTTAAACTCTGTCTCAAGTAAGTCATCCTCCCTGTGTTAGCATATTTTATTTTCAGATATAACGTTTATTCTACAGGTGTAGGTCAATTAGTTAATGTATAAAACACATTTATTTAGAATGTTTAGCATATTCTGTCATGATGAAATATGTTGTTTCACAGTAGTTTAACATTTTTTCATAATACAGTATTACATTTACAATACTGTTGCTTTAAGCAATTTGCACATTCAATATGCAAATTGGCTCATTAAAATGCAAATGCATTATTTTGTCAATTTTTTTTTTAAATATAAATATTTTTCTCATTTTAAGCAATGAAAACAGTTTTGAATGTTTTAAAAGGTCAAGATAAATGCAAGTAGTGGAATCAGTCTGACTTTTCAATGCACAGTAGTAATGCGCACAAAGGACTTCCGGGAATGAGTTTCCTGTTTGGTATACAGTAGAGTACAAGAAGAAGCTAGTGAGTTTACCTGCTTTGTATACTCTTTTATTTAAGTGAATGATCATCTAATGTCATAAAATCGTAAAATATGTCTAGACTGATTTATTTACTCATGGTGATATTTCTTCTTTGGAAGAGTGGACATAGCACAGCGTGAAGTGACAGAAAGGTATGCAAACTGATACAGCATGATTTGTTTTTGAATACTGACTCATATGTAACAGCATGTCTTCAGATAATTAACTTCTTTTTCTCTCCCTCTTTTCCAGTACTAAATTTTATTTAGTGCATGGAGCTTTTAGATTACACTTCAATATTCAGAAAAAGACAAACTGATTAAGTGCCAGACTTGACCTGATAGAGAGTAACAGAGAATTAGAAGGGTAGTTTGAATGGGACTTCCATTCAAACTAGGAATCCCAACTTCCACGGACGTGAATTAGCTTGCTTGTAGTTTGTTTATCATTAATATTGTTAACTCTTTGCTTTTTATGTCTATATTAAATAAATCAGCATAATCTTTTTTCTCCATTCCCATGTTGGCAACCTGACCTTAACAATTGTTAAGCACCCCCTTCTTAAGTTATTAAGGTCATGTCTAGCACTCAACAGTAAAATCTGCATGTCCTGACTAGCAAATGACAGCAGCAGAACAAAACATTTGTTTCTGCCTGCTGTCAGTACCCTTAAAATGTCTCTGACTTCCTGTAAAAAACATAGAAAGATGCTAAAATAACAGGATATGTTCACCAGCATAATCTAAAGTATACAGACTCTAAAACTCAAATGCATGTCATTATTTAGTGATTTCAGTTCTCAGTTATTTCTTCAAACAACAGAAATTTTATGAGGAATAAACCAAAAATATGAAGCAATAATCTGGATCTTCTATGAAAAACTAAACTGTAGGCAGGCATAGAATGTGAGTATAAACATAATGGAGCATGTTACACTGCCTTTTTGACAGCATCTGCTAAGTGATTTACAGCTCTCAAAGCCAAAAAGGCACATAGTGATTTTTTTTAATTGCAACTAACAGTACATGGAGCAGATAAAGCTCCATGCACTACAAAGAATTATGATCATCTCACCAATCATGACCTTGTATTATGTGTTCTCGACATACCTTGCTCAAGAGGTGCATTTCTTGGCATCCATGTCTAGAACACAGAATAAGCAGGTTCTGATCAGTGACCCAATCATAATTGTCTATGTTTGACCTGATTTTGCAAACACTGTACTACATTTGTATGTGAGTGTATGTGTGGGTGTGTGTGTGTGTGTGTGTGTGTGTGTGTGTGTGTGTGTGTGTGTGTGTGTGTGTGTGTGTGTGTAGTTATCACTTGTTGAGAACTTTTGTGATAAACAGGAAAGGCTTATTTGTGTTTTACATCTGTTACTAGGATAGTCTTTGGTTTGTTTTAATTGGAAACCTGCCAGCTGTCAAATGTGACCATTAGCAGATACTTAGGTTAATTAAAAGTATTTTCAGATTTCTGCTGTTTCCAAAGGCAGCAACCTCAGTTTATTTATGTCTAGATTACTTGTTTGGGTTCTGCATTTTAATAACATATATTGTATATAATTTCTCAGAACAACATTCTTGATACATATCAGTTAAAGCAAGGATGTGTATGCTTTAAGTATTCATATAGAATTAATACATATAAGTGCCTTTAGCTTCACATAAATGATAATAGATAGTAGCTCCGGATGTCACAGCAAATGGCATATGATTTTACTTATGAACCTTGAACAGTTTTAAGAAAATTAATAATATGAGTGTTGAGGAGAGTTTGAAGCCTGTCAGTTAATGCAGTAGATTGAAACCACATATTGTTTAAAAATTGCATCTTGTCCAAATTTTAATTCCCACATCATTCATTTTCTTGCTGTGTTACTTGACCAGACAATGCTCTGGGTCTACTATGTGGGGAGTGTATATATATATATATATATATATATATATATATATATATATATATATATATATATATATATATTGTTGGTAGATATTAGTTATGATAGGAATATGTATGTGTTGATCATTCAGATAGAGTTACTTTAGCTTTATATAAATGTTAGTTTGTGGTAGTTCTGTATCTCAGAGAGAATGGCATGTGACCTTGCTTTTAGAACTTGAACAGTCTTAAAAAAGGTAATTAAAGTGAGAGTTGGTGAGAATTTGTTGTCTGGTGGTTGCTGCAATGAAATGAAACTATGAACTGTTCATATGCTGTTTCTTGTAGTCTGAGGTTTGACTCCACAGCCCTTATCTGCCTGCTGTCTGATTCTTAGTAGGCTACTTGATTGGGTTGTACTCTGTGGTTTTTGGGAGGCTGAGATGGTTTCCTCAATGGTCTCCTTGACTACATGCCTGGTGACTACCTATGAACCTACAGATTAAACATGTTTAAATGGATGCAAATTAGTATATGACGGTGAGAAACTGAAACACCTTTTTCTCTGTACAATATCATTGCTACATATTAGCCGAAATGGGAATATATGTACTTTGAGTATTCATATAGGGTTATTGAAAGATTGTTATATTGTTAACATCATAGCAGTTGGTGGTAGCACCAGATTTTCAAGTGAGAGGAATATGACTTTGCTTATGGAGCTTGAATACTCTTGGGACAGTTAATGATGCAAGTGTTGGAGAGAGTTTGAGGTCTGGCAATTGGTATGGTGAATTGAAACTGTGAACTGTTTATGGGCTGCTTCTTGTGGTCCAGGGTTTGAATCCCACAGTTTTCTGCTCCTTACTTTGTCATCCTGAGTGAGTTGATTGGCTAGACAGTGCTCTAGCACTTTTGGAAAACTGGGATAGCTCCTCAGTGATCACCTTGATTATATACCTGGTAACTACCTATTAATCTAAAAGGTAAACATATGTTTAAATGATACCAGTACATGATAATTAAGAATCAAAGCTGATTTTTCTTTTATGACCATTGTAATATAGAGGGTAAACGGGAATTAGAAGGGTAATTTGAATGGGATTTCCATTCAAACTAGGACTCTCAAGTTCCATGGAAGGGAATTAGCTTACTTGTAGTTTAGTTATCATTAATATTGTTAACTATTTTCTTTTTTATGTCTATATCAAATAAATCAGCATAATCTCCTTATTTCACTTCCTACGTTGGCTTAATTATTACTATACTTTCTGATATTTTATGGCTATAAGATTCTGTATGAATGTTGTTATTCTTCTTAAGGATCTGCAGCCAAAATTTCCCTCTTTCCTTAATTCTTGAATTTCCACCACTCATCATCATCTCTGTCTACTTTGCATTGTAGCTTTCTGCTTGCATTATCTATAAGAACTTTAACTGCGTAGCTGTAACATATCCCTTCAAATCAGGTAATCGTAAACCTTCTCATTCTACTGGAATGATCAACTTATCCCATTTGACTCTTGCCCTGCTCTCCTCCCAGAGAAAATCCTTCAACTCATTATTAATTACTATCCAAAACTTTTTTTCTGGTTGATAAAAATATGCTTGACCTGTGTATAAAACTAAAAGGACTAAAAACATTTTCCTGCTTATATCTTGATATCTGTATCCACAGTCAAAAGCTTCCAGTTTCTCTGTTTTATCATTTGGTTAGTCATTTCCCACACCCTTAACTGCCATAATAGAATACTTTTTAACCCATATTCCTAAATATTTCATGTTATCATGTCCCCATAAATATGGGTATTGCTGAACCAATTAATGTGTGGGTACATAGTTTACAACTATAGCATTTGTATTATCTTCATCAATTTTATATCCTGGAAAAAAAAAGAACTGTCACAGAATGTTCCATAACACTGAGATGTCCATTTCTGGTTCCACCAGGCACAAAATAATATTATGTACAAATAAAGCCAACTTTTATTGAATATCATACCAATTATATCCTTCAATTTTTAAATCCCTTATTTTCTTTGCGAATAGATCAAAATATAATGCAGATAACAAAGGAGAATGAGGACACCCCTGCCTGGCCCCTCTGTTTAGATACAACTTATCAGAGAGGAACCCTCCCACTTTGATCTTTGCCTCTGGTCCCTCATATATCCTCCTAAGTAACTCTATAATTGTATCTGGAAAAGCAAATACTTTCATTGCCCTACTCATAAAATCCCACCTTCCTCTGTCAAATGCTTTCTCTGCACCAAAACCCACCAACAACAGTGGTATTTTCTGACATTCTGCTTCCCTCTGAATCATCATTGTTCTATAATTTTGTCAGATGTTTCCCTCCCTTACACAAAACTGCAGTGATCCATATCTATCAATTTTGGCAACACCTTTGCTATTTTGTAGCCATTATAGACATAAATATTTTATAATCATAGTTTAAAATTAAAATTGGCCTATATGAAGCTGGATCTGATGGTTCTTTACTGTTTGTGGGTAATACAGCCACCATAGCATTTTTTCCAGGATTTGATGCTTCCTCTTCTTTTAAAATACTTTTAAACAAAATCTTCCATATCTTTATCACTTTCTTCCCTCCTAGCTTCCAAACTTCCCTAGAATACCATATATTCCTGGAGACGGTCCTGCAGATTGGTTATACATCATAATTTTTATCTCATCTCCTCATATCTTAAATGTTAATTGCTGAGCCTCACCTACCTCTCACCTTGGCTTATTTTCTTGATTTGCCCACTTTTATGCTTTATACAAATTTGTGTAACATTTCTGAAATATTGCTAACACCTCTGTGGGATCTCTGGTTAATTTTCTTATTATAGGCTCCCTAAGTTGGCAACAACCCTGTGTTTTTTTCTGTTACCTAAGTCATTGTGTCAAATGGTTTTGTGCTCTGGAGTTATTATCAAAAAACAGTTGCTTAATTGCAATCTTTCTAAACTCATGCATATTGTTCAGGTACACCCTTATTTTCTCTTTACCATTCTGCAATTGCACCTATTCGTATTCTGTGAAATTCCCCTTGTTCTGTAATACTTAAACCTTTGTTAGCCCCTCTAAATAATTATCATTGCTTTTTAACCATATGTCATCTTCTTTTATTTCTACAGCATTTTTAAACTCCACTTTCATTTTATACCACTCACTAGCTATAATATCTGAAGTACTTTCTATCTTGCCTACTCCTGAATAATTTTCAATACCCATTCCTTAATTTTCTCTGTTTTTAACAAGTAGATGTGGAAGTACCAGTGTCCCATCTTTACTTCCTTTATCTGCATTTTTATCTTAATAATTACTGTTGCTTGATCTGAAATAGTTATAGGATGTCTGTACAAGTTCTCAATTAAGTGCATATTTTCCTGTGAAATATAATTTCTGGATAGTGCAGTCCACTTATTGCATCTTTGGGAATAATATGTAAATTATCTCTGAGTTCCTACTACTGAATGCATGTCTTCCATACCAAATATTTTCATAAATTTCTACAGGCATCTACCCTCTTTTGTTATACTTTCCCTTCTAGGCCCAACAGATAGATCCTCATTGCTACAAATCAAATTCCAGACCCCCACCTATGAGTAATATTCCCTACTGAAAGCTGAATATTTCTTCCTGTTTTTAAGCTCCATAATAGCAGTTTTAGGTAGAATATAAATACTTGCCAGTGTAATGCTCATTCCTTGACAGTAGCTCCTTACTACTACAGATCTGCCATTATTATTTTTCCCCTCTTCTATGACTATTTGAATTCCTCTAGCAATTAATATTATTACTCTTCCTTTCCTTTGTCCTTGATATTCTGCTGAATATCCATCCTGGAATCCTTTCTTTCTCAAATTCACATGCTTATTTCTTTCCACAGGTGTCTTCTGTAGCACTGCTATTTGCACTCTATATTTCTTAATATAATTAAATATTCTTTCCTTTTTGTGTATACCTGTGACATATTCACATTCCAAGATAATATGGAGAGTATCACCATTATGATAAGAAGTCATTATTCCCAACTATTATATATGACAGCTTTTTTAAATGTTTATTTTCAGCTTTTGTGATATATATGCACCACTAATGCTTGGCAGGTTAATCCTTTATACAGTTTTTTCTTATCATCAACAGTGGAATCTATGTCATATTTTACAAGACAATGTGCTTTAATGAAAAACCTCAAACAAAACACCAAGCACACCTCCAAACATCCTATAACTTGTTAAATTAATACAAACACACACAACTATGTACATCTTCAAATAATGATGTTTAATCCTCCTAAGAACAACTATCCAAAAACAAAGAGCTGCAAGCATCCATGCCAAGATGAATCTTATTGTTTGTGCTTCTACTACAGTAATTGGTGTCTGTTCTTTTTATTTTTATTCCCCTCCCAGATGTGAAAAACAACTTGCGTGCTTTCAGAAAACATTAAACTTTTACCATGAAGAATCTAGTGTTTTGGCCTTTTACAGCCCTTTTATCAGATTGTCTCCATGGAAACACAGGAGAAAAAAAATGTAGACCTCAGCTGCAGGCTTCTAAACACAAGCCAAAACATTTATTCTTCTTTCAGCTTTTTCCTGGTTAGGGGTCGCCACAGCGGATCACCTGTCTGCTCATGATTGGCAGTGGAGTTTTACAGTGTTGATTTGCCAGCCCGGCGCCCAACCTTCCACAGAAGGCACGCACGCACTCACTCCTAGGGCCAATTTAGAGTGTCCAATCCATCTACAGCATGTCTTTAGGATGTGGGAGGAAACTGGAGCACCAAGAGGAAACCCACACGACCACAGGGAGGACATGCAGACTCTGCATAGAAGGCAGCCCAGCTGAGGATTGAACCAGAGAACCTCTTGCTGTGAGGTGGCAACGCTAACCACTGTACCACCGCATTCGCCCACAAGCCAAAACATTTATTGCTAAAGCAAAACTTTTCATTATAGTCAGTGTTTTCTTATTTAACCAGGGGTCTTAATCCAGATATTCACATATGAAAAAGTAAGAGAAAATATATAATCTCTGCATATATTATGATCTGTGTACTTTTGCACCCCACCCCCACCTCAACAACCCAAGATTGCAGTCTATTAATTTAAATATGCTTTTGTCTAGCTTTTTTTCTCTTTTTGTATTGTAATGCCTACATTCCTTTAGACTAAATAAAGAAGAAAGAATGGGAGAGACAGATAAAATGCATTTTACTTTAGCGTCTTTATCACATACAATAACAACTAAGAGTCCTTTCCTACAACACATGTAATTTATATCATGAAAAGATTCATAGAAATATGATTAAAATAGAAATTGTTTTATTTACAGACACCTTTTTCCTTCCAATTCCCCTCCCTCAGTTTCCTTCCAAATGTTAATGAGATGAAGTGAATGCCTTTCAGTTTCCCATAAGTTTAACAAAGTCAACAAAAATCAACTCTTTCCACATTTTGTATACACCGATATTTCACAAATGTGATTAATGCTTTGCAGTCTCACATTTATTCATTAATTTCCATCATATGGTCTTCTTCCTGTTAATCTCCATCTCCCATCTCCAGATTCTGGTTCAATTCCAAGGTAATTCTGATTCTTCTAGTCAACACCTGTGTGTTTCTCTGTTGCTCAAGCATTTTCCTTTGGAACAGTGGAAAAGGTTTCACTGACAAAGTCTCTTCATGTGCTTTTTTCAGAAGAATAAGAAGCTTGATGGCTCACTTTTTGTTGGACAAACTTTCACATTTCCTCATTAGCCTGTTCTGCTTCAAAAATGACTTTGATCCTCCAGGAAAAATACCCTGAAGATTCCTGCATATAACAGCTTGAATCTCACACCTACCTCTCAACATTTCCTGAATACTGGAATACATGTGCTTCTCTTCTGCCTGTTGTACAGTGAATAATAATTTTCCACAAACACTCTACTGTCACCAACTTTTAACACTTTGCTCTTTTGCCACAGTTTTGTCAGGATCAACTCTTTCTGATGGTAGGTTTGCATCTTTATTAATACAAGTCTCAGCTGCTTTCTCATGGCTAAGTTGGAACATAAACATGGTGTGTCCTTTCAGTTAACAGTTCCTGCTGTGGAATACTAGGCCAATTTTGTGCATTCATAAAATCAATATCATCTGTTCCTTCTAGTTTCTCTGGTACAGCAGAAAATTTCAAATATTCTCTGTGTACTCGGTCCTCTAATTCTACTATTTTTTGAAACATCTCTTCTTGAACAATCGCATACTCAGCCAGCCTCTTCTTCATTTTGACCACTGATTTTTGCAGTTTTATCAGCTCACCTGAATATCTGTTTAAAGCTTTTTCCATTTTCCAGCCTTTTTTATTTGTGTTGATATACTCCTTCAATTTTTCATTTATTTTAATCAGTTAAGAACACATTTGACTTATTTTTCTTGTAGGTTACTGGAAACTATGTCTTACACTAAAGCTGGAGCTTGTACTGCTTTCTGATGATCAGCTGCAGGACTTTTTCCAGTCAATGTTGATTTTTTTTCAGGCTCTCTTAGTTTCTTCTTTGCTGGCACCAGGGCAATTTACTTATTAGTTAGTAACTGAATTTATTAAAAGTCTTTAGAGTTCCTGGCCCTTATCTTTTAGTTTCTTTTTCACACTGAGAGAGATGAAGTTAAGATGTTAATCAGTATGCAGCCATCTTGGAAAGTTACTTTGACCCAGAGGTCACTTGATTTTGTTAGTTCATTTTGGAAAGTCCTCAACAGACAGTTCTTGCTCTCTAAAGTTGAATTAATGTCAGAAATAATTAAAAAAATCCACCCATTGTTGATTTTCGAAACAATCTTGAAACAAACAGTGAGATGGGGGGGATCATATTTACCCAAAATATCTAAAATAATTAAGAACTATAAAATGTGCATCAAATATAAAAAAAAATGAATTATGCTCTACAAATGAATGGCTCAACTTTAACTACAATAGATAAAACAATTACTTTTTATATTCTCAAAAAACTACATCTTCATTTTGGAGAATATTCTCTTGGAAATTTCTACATAGATCATTTATCACTCTATGTAAAAAATAACACTATATGCAAAAATTAAGGCATCAGTTGCTGGTGGTGTAAACACACAAAGCAAATTGACAGCATATGGTTTATAGATACAAAGTTCTGCAGCCCTTAAGAGGAAAAAAATATGTTTTCTGAATGCATTGTGGTCTGATAAATTCATAGTAACTAAATGTTTGGTGATAGTGTTGTTTAAAGCATCAGTTCTCAGATCTGTACCTAAGTTTCAATTCTCTTTTCTATGGAGTTTGTTGACAATAGCCAGGAAAATGATTACAAAGAACAGGAAAATTGATAGTATGCCTTTGTTTATAGAATTTATAAATACTGTCACTGTTGAGCATCATAAAGTAATGTCTACTATTGTGATGAAAACAAAGTAACCAAATAACATATTTACTGGATAAAATTGAACTTGTTCCTAGAGATGTATTAACCTATGCTCTATGATCAGTTTGTGGCTGTTTAATGAATTTTAGTCATGCATATTGTAAAAACTGCTGAAGACATGTTTAATTATTTGTTTTACTTGTGTTTTTTATATAAAATTTCAAGAAAATTATTTTTTAAAAGACTGAAGGATATGGTGGTAAAAGGGTATATTTCTTGTATATAAAATTTCAATAAAATATTTTAAAAAAGAATGCAAGACATGGTGGTAAAAAGCTGGACTAAGAAATGCTTTGTGTTCAACACTGGCTTTGCAGCAAGTAAGCCGTTATCAATGTTCCAACACAATTTATTGTGTGAATGCATGGTAGTTATTCCTGAGAAGATGAGGTCAAAGATCCTATAAGCAATTCATGAGGGCATTTTGACATAATGTCGATAAAATCCCTGTTGAAAAGTTATGCATGGTTCCTTGACACAGAGAAAAACTGAAAACTTAGCTTGCAGATGCATGGAATATGAAATATGAAATGTGACAAAAATACTACAAGTGGTTTGTTTTCCCAGGAATGGCTTTCAGTGCCATAACAGTACATATGCTTTTTTAAGTAGGGATGTTCACTCATAGTGGCCACTTTAACAAAGTTTCAGTTTTGGAAACAATGTCTGCCAGTAATGGCTTGTCTGAGAAAAATGTGAATGACAGTGGACAAGTGTTAAAATTAGAAAGACAAGAAGCCATATAAAAACTCATATAAAGCAAAAATGCCATAAAGAAATGTACATCTGTAGTTCATCTTCAAGCTTGAAATGAGCTGGGAAAGATTTGTGCAAACATTTAAAAAGGCTATGAAAGGTATATACTCGGATAAAACACCACTATAACTTCAATTAGCCAATTTTAATTTCATTAAAAAAAATATCATGCATGCAACCACAAACTAGACTCCTGTCATGCTATTTCTGGCATAAGGCTTCATTAGATCCAAGCATGACCTCAGCTGCAGTTTCAAAATATGAGCAGTAGAACAAGGAGAAGCTTTCCCACTAGTCAAAATATTTTTTCAAGAGACTGTTAAAATGATTAATTGAATCCAGATCATATTATTGTCTTCTCTAGCCCAATGATGAATTTATTAATTATTAGACAAGCTATTTGGAGAATATGCTATTCAAATCTCATATGCTTGTCAGCCTGAGAGATTAGAACAAATAACCAGGCAGCTAAATTTTGATGATCAGCAGTTCATATCACATATGATCCATGCTGTGACCATCAGTGGCTGAATTCCTACCATACCACATTGTAAGAAGGATGGATATTTTTGCATATGACCAAAACAGAGGAAAGTTCTTATGCAAGCACTGAGTTTAGCAGTTAAATGGGCCAGTCCTACCAGAGAGTTGTAAGCCCAGTTCTCCATGTCCATGATCGCACAAGATCAATTATCCAAGCAGAAAAGGACAGCTACCTCATGTCAGTCCTCAATACGTGGCATGTAAGGTACAAGGAAGTGGGATCCACATGCATAGTCTTCAATGGCACAACCATTGCAAACATAATATGCTGTGCACTACAGCTGCACTTAGAAAGTACGTTACCACTATAGACTACAGTCATGAGAAGGAAAGAGAACACAAATTAGTTTTCAGCAAAAAAGGTGTAGAATAACACTGAAAATTTTATAATGTGCTGAATTAATTCTGCCTTTTCTGTCAGGTACAAGAGAAGTGCTTCCTGAAAGAGTGCCTAGTTCTGACAAAAAATTTAAATCTAGTGCCTGCTGTAAAGATAAACTACGTGTACATTATTATGTATATGCTCCAAGAAATAAAGATAAGTGGGAAGTTATCTACAGTGTACGTGCTATACATGCATGCCTATATGTGGATGTGTTTAGCAGAAGTGCATACACATATGTCCATGTGCTCCTGTGCAGCGATAACAACTTTGTAACCTCAGTACGGGAAGTAGAAATTATTTCAGCAGTGGATCAGACTTTAGTGCTTAATTGAAATGTTGTAGGCTGTGGACAAGTGCATAGTTGTAACAAGATTAATTCTTTTTAGCAATGCTTTTCAGACTAAGAAGCTGAGACAAAATCCATGTAGCAATATCTTAACTGTTCTTTCTTTCTGAAATACCATTTATTCACAAATTATTTGTTTTATTTCTATCTTCTTGGTAATGACGTTTCTGAAATGTGTCTTCTTGTACAGGATTGGTTGGAGGCAGTTTCTAGAACCATTTTGGTGACAACTTGCATTCAATTTAT
Source organism: Protopterus annectens (assembly GCF_019279795.1). Lineage (NCBI taxonomy): Eukaryota > Metazoa > Chordata > Ceratodontiformes > Protopteridae > Protopterus > Protopterus annectens. The sequence goes on from NC_056743.1 coordinate 1,572,739,848, forward strand.
GTAGCCAAACTTTAACTCTAAACTCTAAAACTTAGAGGATAATCAATCTCAGAAATATTTCAATCTAAATAAATGGTCTTGTCACCATATTATATGAATCTGCATGACACAGAAATCTGTTAAAGACTTCCTTCCTGATAAACTCATTCATGCATAAATCTCGCCATACCCAATAGAACTAAGACACTCTCCTCAAAAAACAGGAAGCCAATCTGGTGGTCCCCTGCCATAAACAAACTCTACAACAGAAGGAGGAAATTGATGCGGAATAAGGTGAAGTCCCAAGACTGGAAAAACTCCCTTATCTGCCTCAACAAAAGGTTGAGATCCCTCATCAAATCCTCTAAAGTTAGCTATGAAAACAGAATTGCAGCAGATAGTAAAGACAACCACAAGGCCTTCTATAGTTATGTAAAGAATCTCCATGGCAATACCCAGATTTGTTCTGAGCTACTGCACAATAGTACCTCCTATACTGCGCCAACAGATATTGCAAATATACTGGCAGACAGATTCAGTGCTAACTTTACCCCTCCCTCCAAAAGGACCAATCACAATACCAGTAGATTGCCAGGCACCCAGTATTACTTCTGCACAAGTTAAAACAGCACTGTCCAAGGCCAGGAATACAGCTTCTAAGGGACCTGACAGTATCCCTGGCTGTGTTCTAAATGAACTACAGAGTGAACTGGCACCTCACCAAAGGGCAGTTTCAGGTATACTCTCCAGTCCAGCTGGTGAACCTGGGTATCCTGAGGCAATGTTACAACTGCCTCATGTACACAGACAACCCTCTCCTCCTACCACAAAACATTAACATATGTGAGAGATGCAATTATATAGCTAAACTGGAGGCTAAGCTCTCTCCACCCAAGACTGGAACAGGCAGTCATGAGAAGAAAGTTAACACTTGCACCACACCTCCAGCCTCACATAGACATACTAAACCAGCACTGGCAAAAAATACACATAAATACACGAAATCATACTTGGAGGCTCTAAATAAAAACCTGCAAAAGCATCACAGACCTCCAAAGCAGACACCCAAAAAACCTGCACCTCCCATCACAAACCAGACAACACATAAAACACAAAATCAGTGTGCCGTACAATCACAGCCCTTAAGGCGAAATAACATACCTAACACACTAGTAATAGTCAGGCACACTGACGTCCTACTCACTAGGATGGAAAAGGAGAAGGTTACTGTTAGCTGCCTGTCAGGAGCCAGAATCCGCCACATAACACAAGCACTCGGGTCACTCCAGAACAAGTACAAATATGACTCTGTCATTGTTTATGTTGGTGTGAATGACCTAAGATGTACCTCCCTGGACTATATGAAAAGAGACATAGAAGAGCTCACTGATCATGTAACCCAGGTGGGTATGACCCTGACCCTGAGTAGCATCCTGCCCTCACCAAGAATGATACCGCAATATAAAGAAAAAAATGATCAATTTCAACAATTGACTAAACTTCTATTGTCATTCAAAGGGGATCCAGTGTCTGTCAGCCTGGGACGACATGCTCGACAGGCCTTGTTGCTTTGCAAGAGACGGCTTGCACCTGTCACCCCTAGGCTTTCGAATACTGCCCCCATAGTGCCTTTTTTTAGACAAGGCTCAAAAGTCAAACCCACCTCCGTAAACACCACAAATAAAAAAATGAGGGTTATGCTACTCAATACCAGGAGTTTAAATCTCAAAATGCACGTGCTCGAAGCACTCCTCAGTATGGAGAACGTCGACATCTGTGCAGTAACTAAAACCTGGTTCAAGGCTCCATAGAGCAACCCAGCACTACCGGGCTACAACTCATACCACACATTTTGGCCACAGAACATGGACTGAAACACAAAAGGAGGGGGGTGTATCCATATTCATTGAGGATACCTACACCTCCCGGTTAGTGGCGCAGCATGATACCTCGAAGATCATCCATGTGCAACTAACATCAGGCAAATCTGCAATGCAAATTGCGGCCTGCTACAGAACACCCTCCATAACCCAGGTCCACCACTCTGCCTTTCTGGAGACAATGGAAAACATGAAGGTCCTACCGAACACCCTGAAATTGGGCAATTTCAATTACCCTACTATTAACTGGGAAAATTACTCAAGTACAAATTCCCAGGTCCAGCGCTTCCTGGAATTTATCAATTCAAATGCCCTGGATCAGCTAGTAAACTCCCCGACCAGAGGTGAAAACATATTGGACCTGGTCATCACCAACATGGGCGACAGGTGTTCCACACCAGAGGTCAACCCATCACTGGTTAGATCAGACCATAAACTAATCACTCTGGATGTCCACACCACACCACCACCTCCAACCAAGGAAACCACAGTGAAAAACTTTTCCATAGCAAACTTCACCTCACTTAAGACAGAGGTGGTAAGTTTCACAGCCCCCACACTAAAGGATAACAGTGTCCAAGATGCAGGAACCTTTACAAATGCACACTATGAGCACCTACAAGGATGCATGGATCATGCCATCCCTAGCAAAACCAAGACTCACTCCCCTAAGAGAAGGAAACCAGTCTGGTGGACCCCTGCCATAAACAAGCTATACAATAGAAGGAGGAAACTAGTTCAGAAAAAAAGCAAATCCCAAGAAGGAAAGACATCCCTGATCAGTATCAGTAAGAAACTAAGGTCCCTCATAAAATCCTCCAAGGCTAACTTCACAAGAAAAATAGCCAAAGATTCGAAAGATAACCCCAAAGCCTTCTTTAGCTATGTCAAGAATCTAAGCGGCAACCCGCAGATATGCTCTGAGTTAGTGCAAAATAGCACAAACTATACTGAACCTACTGATATTGCCAACATCCTGGCAGATAGATTCAGTGCAAACTTCACCCCCTCTCACCCTCAAAAGGGCCCACAACAATACCGGAAAAGTGTAGTGTCCCAGAAATCACAGAAGCACAGGTGAAAACAGCCCTTTCAAAAGCCAAAAGCACAGCATCAATGGGGCCAGATGGTGTCCCAGGCTGCGTCTTGCACGAACTACAGAATGAACTAACCCCCCACCTAAACACACTGTTCAACCTCAGCCTCTCCACAGGCTATGTGCCCATAGAATGGTGCACAGCAACAGTTATTCTGCTCCACAAAGGAGGGGCCACAACTGACCCTGGTAACTATCGCCCCATAAGCCTGACTAGCCTGGTCTGCAAGGCTGCGGAGCGCATCATCATGGAACTCATTGACAAAGACATTGGGAACCTCCAAACACTTGACCCGACCTAGTTCGGCTTTGTTAAGAGCAGATCATGCGTACTGAACCTGGTTGACTTCTTCGAGACAGTCACCAAGGCCATAGATGAGGGGAAGGTAGTTCACACAGCCTAACTTGACCTCACCAAGGCTTTTGACACCATTCCCCACTCGGGAATTATAGAAAAACTCACCAGCCTGAACATAAACCCCTACGTTATGAGATGGGTTGCCAACTGGCTTACAGACAAAACATACACGGTAAGAATAGCGGGCTCCAGGTCCAACTCTAAACCAGTCACAAGTGGTGTCCCACAAGGCTCGGTCCTGGGACCCCTACTGTTCAGCATATACTTCTCAGATGTACAGGTAAACACAGGAGGATTATGGCTAACCAAGTTTGCCAATGACTGCAAACTGGGAGCCATAATTGACTCTCCGGCTGACATGGACATTCCCCAAAAGGGCCTTACTGAGATGGACACCTGGTGTCAAAGTCATGGTCTCAAGCTAAATGCATAGTCATCCCATTTGGGAAAAACAAAACACCCATGAATTACCACATAGGTGGCAGCCCCCTTAATACAGAAGAGGTAATAAGAGATCTGGGGACCCAGGTAGATAGTAATCTCTCCTTTGACAATTATATTACCAAAGTAGTTAGGAAATCCTTCTATGTAGCCCATCTAAGTACTAAAGGGTTCACATCTAGAAATAAAGAGGTTCTAGTGCCCCTCTACTTGTCACTCATCAGACCCATCATAGAGTAGAATGGCCCATTTGGGATGTACCCCACAAGACACTTCCAACAGCTGGAAAGACCACAAAAGTACCTCACTAAGAGGATTACTGGTCTCAAACATATGTCCTATGCAGCCCAACTGGAAAAACTCCAGCTGTACTCAGTGGCATATCGCTTACTCAGAGGTGATCTCAGCCTGACTTACAAAGCCATGTCCAACGTGGAATTGATGGACATGCTCCACCTAAAGAAATCCAAGTCACTGGGAGTCACTCACTCTAGTGAGCTAAACCTCACCACAACAATAAATAGAACATGCTGGATGGATAGATTCTTGTCACAGAGACTCCACATGCTTTGGAACAAAATTCCTAACTACATTAGGCAGAGCCCCTCACTAACACTCTTCAAGAGAAACCTTGACGAGTGGATTGGTAACAGAAAATACACCCCTGGGATCACTTTATTGGCTCTTCTTGACAGAGGCTCAGTTAATTAATCAATGGGGTGGCGAAAGCTGACACACTCTGGCTAGGCTTATAAATGTCCTCGGGCAGATAGCCTAGTACCTACCTGTGAACCTATGAACCTATTTATGTGCCCTGTTCAATCACAGCCTCACCTCAGGCTTTGTCCCTACCAAATGGCACATTGCTACAGTCATCCCTCTCTACAAAGGAGGAGCGACTACAGACCCTGGGAACTATTGCCCCATTAGCCTGACTAGTCTGATATGCAAAGCTATGGAACATATCATCATGGACCTAATAAAAAAGGATATAGGGAATCTCCAAACTCTGGATCCTACACAGTTTGGTTTTATGAAGGGTAGATCATGCCTACTCAACTTGGTCGACTTCTTTGAGTCAGTCACCAGAGCTGTGGATGAAGGTAAGTTTGTTCATACAGCCTACCTTGATCTGGCCAAGGCCTTTGATACCATTCCCCACTCAGGAATCATAGAAAAACTTACTAAGCTAAGCATGAACCCCTATATCACTAGGTAGGTTGCAAACTGGCTCACAGATAGAATCCACAGTGTGAAAGTAGCTGACTCCAAGTCAGACTGCTGACCAGTCACGAGTGGAGTCCCACAGGGTTCGGTCCTGGGTCCTCTCCTATTGGGTATCTAATTCCCTGAAGTCCAGGCCAACATGGTGGACTCTGGCTGACAGGTTTCGCAGATGATTGCAAGTTGTTATTAACTCCCCAAGTGATGTTGACATCCTACAGAAAGACCTCAATGAGATCAGCGACTGGTGTCAGAACCATGGCCTTAAGCTCAATGCCAAAAATTGTCTTCATCCCCTTTGGGAAAAACCTGGTTCCCTTGAATTACCACATTGATGGTAGTCCACTGAACACAGAAGGCGTTACATGAGATCTGGGAATACAGGTTGACAGCAACCTCTCTTTTGACCACCATGTTGCCACTGTGGTTAGAAAGTCCTTCTATGTGGCACATCCTTGTCTCCCTCTACTCTTCCTTCATTAGGCCAGTAATCTAGTACAATGCCCCATTTGGCATGTACCCCACTAGACACTTGCAACAACTGGAGAGGCCACAAAAGTACCTCACAAAGAGGATCCTAGGCCTTAAACACTTGTCCTATATGGACAGACTCAAAAAACTCCAATTATTCTGTCTCATATTGCCTACTTAAAGGCGATCTCTGCTTGGTTTACAAAGCCATGTCTGACCCAGCTCTGTTAGACATGCTACATCTAAAGAAATCCCAATCCCTCTGCACCAGAGACCTCAACCTCATTACCACAATCAACAGAACATGCTGGAGGGACAGGTTCATAACCCAGAGACTGCCCATGCTATGGAATAGACTTCCCACCTCACTGGCCCTCTTCAAGAGAAATCTTGATGAGTGGATGGGAAATAGAAAATTCACCCCGAAGATTACTCCAATGATTCTACATGATAGAGGCACTAGGAACTAAGGTTGGGTGGCACGATGCCAGGGAAATCCTATGGGCTAGGCTTGTAAAGGCTCCAGGGCCATTAGCCTAGTACACACCTATGAACCTATGATTGGTTGACATGCTTTTTTCCACACTGCCCTACAGTGTTTCCATTCTCTCCCACTTCTCCCCATTATCATTTTTCTATATTTATGCTTTCTTTAAAACTCATGTTTCCAACCCAGTTGTTTATATACCTCCTTCCATACCTTCTGCTCAGTTTAAAACATCTCTTTTTCTCTACCTAAATTTATTATTCTGTCACTAGAGAGGGTCTACTTCATATGACCTAAATTTCATTTACTGAAATTCATTTGACTGAGACCAAAACACTGAAAGTTCAAAAGACTGAAAACTCATTTGACTGCAACTCATAACACCGACACATTAAAGTAAAAGGTATATGCCCTTTTCCCTACTGTAGTGCAATCCTGGAGTTAGTATATATAGTTAGGGGGGTGTGGGGGCGAACCCCTCCACATACTTTATACATTTTAAACCATACACATGGATATTTATAACTGCAATGAATAACTCTTTGCAGAAAACAATATTTACCTAAACTATGTGGGGTCGTCACCCCCCCACCCCCCCAACTATATATACTAACTCCAGGATTGCACTACAGTGGGGAAAAGGGCATATACCTTTTACTTTAATGTGAAAGTGTTATGAATTTCAGTCAAATGAAATTTAGGTCATGTGAAGTAGACCCTCGAGTAATTTGTATATTTGATATACGTACGTTATTCTCTTTATTCTTCTTAAGTATGTTGTATTTCATCATCGTATATTATTTTCTTGTATCTACTATCTATTACGATATTTATATATGATTTATGTACTGTACCATTATGTGGATCTGTCGTCTGTGGATCACAGCTGAAAAAGGACAACCACCCCTTTGTAATATCTTGGCTATCCAATTTATATATGTGATAAATAGACATATATATAATAGAGCCTGTCCCAGTTTAACTTGTTCTGCTATTAACTGCTTCCATCCAATGTCATTGCACATGCATTGAGTATTGAAGGTGCATGGAACTCCAACTGGTGTTTCATTCACTGTACTGTATGCCCAGCAACATAATGAATTCCAGCCCCTGTTTGTGCATCCTAACCACCCTCCCAGCTGTAGTAGGTCTGACAATTAGCATGGGTGGCTTGTGGTACTGTCTGCTGGACTGCAGCCCCCTAACTGAAATAAAAAGTGCAAAGAAATGGTATTTTATTGACTTAAAGTCAGAAATCCAACTATTATTTTTGAATTAATACTAGTCAACTTTCTGACTTGATTAAAAAAGAAAGAAATCAATCAATTGACTCAACTCACTGGACAGGTTTAAAAAACACCTGACATTATGCTTATTCCACATGTGGAATAAGGCGATTATGTCTTATTGCAGATCTTGGCAGAAACATCAGTGAAAAAGTGGCTTAACGAGTTGCTGTAAGAAGTAGCAAGGAGCTCTTCCAGTTGGTTCAGGCTGCTTCAGTTGACTGAGGCAGTCTGAGAGTGAAAGTGAAACAAGAAATTGATAGATGGTTGCAGAGGCATGAATGCAGGAGGAAGTTTTTTTTCGACAAGCATTATGCCTGCCACTGCCAGCATGTAGGAAGGTAAGTATTTATTTATTTGTGTGTTTGTGCATGTACATGTATAGTTCCGTCTCTGTCTATATCTCAATATACATCTATATATCTATATATATTTATATATGTCTATATGGGTCAACTTCTAAATCCCGACACCCAGAAGATCAACTTTTAAAATGCCAAGATGAAAATCATGAAACTGCAGAAACTCGAATGTTTAATTTTCACTAGGGTAAGTAAACACTTCACGAAATGGAAACGAAACTCACACCGAGGTAAGCAAGTCAAAACATCAACCACAAAACGTCAATAAACTGAATGCCAACACGTTACCACACAGGCACAGAGAAAGAATCTTAGGACATGCAATTTCCAGCAAAATATCATTAAAGTGGGGAGCTACATCCCCCCGCTAATTAAATATATTAACTTTGAGATTGCACAATCCCTGAGAAAGGGAATATTGCCTGCATCCAGGGATTGTCAGTCTCATACACCTGTCTACCATCTGCATATGTCACCCAGTTGTGATAGATTAAACAGATAGGCCCATAATTTCATAGGTATATAATAGGCTAACAATCACAAGGGCATTCTTAAGCCTAGCCAGGCATAACAAATCTCTGAGAAGTTCTTGTACATTCAATAACTGTATGCGGGGACCTGGGAGATGAAACATTTACAAGCAGGGACCTAGGAGATGAACCATTTCCAGGTTGCCTGTATCCATTAGAGACATAGGTGTCAAACCAGAGATTAATTTCCTGTTTCCCATCCAATTTTCTAAGTTACACTTCTATTTGGTTAAGGAAAAACTTTGCTTCACATGGATGGGGAGCCTGTTCCAGAGAAGGGGTAAGCCCTGGGATACATACCTGTTTATATCACAAACAAGGTTTAAATCTTTAGAACAAGTAATTCTGGTGCTATTTGTTTTGGATATGCAGGAGGTCCATCAGGGTGGGGTCTGGCAATGCCTTGCATGCCAGGCATAGGTCTCACCTAAACAGCTTGTAAGAAACAGAATAGAAAGATAGGGCTTTGAGGCAGTCTGCATAGGACATGTTGCTTAAACCCTATATTCTTTTAGTGAGGAACTTCTGTGGACAGTCAAATATTTGGATCTGCCTGGTATGGTACATACCAATGGGAGCACTGCGCTCAATGATAGGTCTTATGAATTCTGAATACAATGGAACAATGACCTCCATGGAATTAGTTGCCATATCTTTGTTTATAAGTTGTACAACATAGAAGGATTTCCTTACTACTGTAGACATGTAATGGAAAAAAAGCTAGATTACTGCCTATGTATGTCCTCAAGTCCATGACTACAGGGTCAGCTCTTAGGGGTGTGTTGTCAATATGATAATTACCAGGGGTGGATGACTTCTTGAAGGATACAATTATGCATTTCCTGGCATTTAGTTTTTGTCCAAGGCATTGACACAAGTTATTTGTCAGTGGCAGTTCCTCCTGGAGATCATTAATGTTGGTGGGGGATTCTATGACTGATCCTAATTTGCAATCATCTGAGGCCCTTGAAATTGGCGTTGACTTCAGAGAAGTAAATGGCAAAAAGGAGCAGTCCCAGGACTGATCCCTGAGGGATTTCCCATTGTGACGGCCCTCTTTGCAGAGGTGGCCTCCCAAATTCTAACTTCCTGGGTCCTGTCTGTGAGCCAGCTGGATATCTACTGGTGACATAAGGGTCTATACCTTACCTCTTGAGTTTCTCAAGAATGCCCAAGTGGAGTATGGTGTCAAATGCCTTGACCAGGTCATGGTAGGCAGTGTGAACTGTTTTGTCCTCATCCATTACTTTGGTGACCTTCTCAAAGAAGTCCACCAGGATGAGTAGGCATGACCTGCCCTTGATGAAACCAAATCAGGTTAGGCCCAATATTTGGAGGTTTCCTATGACATTATTGATTGCTTCCATGATAATTCTTTCCATGGCTTTGTCCATGAGACATACTTTTCAGTCTGTAGTTTCTAGGGTCTGTAGATGGCCCACCTTTGTGCAGAGGATTACTGTTGCTGTTTTCCATTCATAAGTTCATAGGTTCATAGGAGATTACTAGGCTAACAGCTTAACAGCCCTTACAAAGCTAGCCAATATACCCAATTTTACCACTATATGACATCTACAGGCAAGACGATGGCATGGATTTGTGGCTACACCTTGAGTATCTTACAGATTACCCCTATGCATAAGGGACATAAATACTACTACTCCAGCTTTGAATTTATGATTCCCCATTCATTGATCCAAATTACATTTGAAGAACTCCAGGGAAGGGCTGTGCTTAATGTGAACAGGAAGCATGTTCCAAACAAGAGGAAATCTCTGAGACATATCTGTCTCTCCAGCATATTTTGTTTGAGTCACTAACTAAATTTAGATCCCTGTATCGGGTGACCATTGTGCTGTTTGACTTGTGGACATGTAGCAGCTCCATTAGGTCTGGATTTGTAAGTGCTTTGTAGGTCAGGCATAGGTTACCTCTTAATAGTCAGTAAGAGACAGATTAAAGGGATAGAGCTTTTAGTCTCTCCACATGACATGTTGTTTACACCCTGTGTTTTCTTTGTGAGGAAACTCTGAGGTCACTCCAGCTGCTGTAAGTGCCTAGTCAAGTATATGCCAAATAGCACTTTGTACTCGATTATTGTTTTAAGGTGGGCTGAGTACAGAGTTGCTATAATTTCCTTGGATCTCAATGTCATACCTTTACTTATAAGTTGTGCCACATAGAAGGACTTCCTCACCACTGTGGACACATGCAGGCCAAAGTTCAGTCTACTATCTATCTGTGCTCCTAGATCTCTCACCTTTGAGTCTACACTTAGGGGTATGCTATTGATGTTTTAATTTGCAGGACATTTAACTTCCCAAAGGGTATGATAATACATTTTTTTTTTGCATTTAGTTTTTGGCCATGTTTCAGATCTAGACCATCCTGAAGGATATCTACATCATTGGGGGATTCAATGATTGCCCCCAGCTTGCAGTTGTAAGCAAACTTTGTCATGCAGAGGCCTTCCACATTAGTTTTGATTTCAGAGAAGTATATTCTGAACTGCAGTGGTCCCAGAACTGAGCCCTGTGGCATACCACTAGTAACTGGCCTCATGCTGGATCTGGATTCACCCACTTTAACCACATATATCCTGTCCATGAGCCAGTTCAGGGACGTTGGGAGGCATACGCACTGTACTGATTTCAGTACAACTTTTTTTAGAAGGGGGTAGCTTTTTTTGAAAAAAAAAAAAAAAAAAAAGTACATATTTAAAGTGTGTTGGCTCCTTTAAGGAGCATACCAGCCAGTCGGAAGTGAGCTCACATCATGTCCGGCTGGCTGCAAGTGGGAAACAATGAGTTGGAACTTCGAAGGCAAGTAATGGATTCACAATCTGAGTTGGAAGGCAAGCAATGGCTTCGCGAGCGGGAAACAATCGCAAATTGCGATTACAATCGCAAATGGATTATCGCTGAGTTGGTGGAAGCAAGGGCATTCGAAAATGGATGGAAGGCAATCAACAATTGAAGTAAGTGCATTCACAAAGGGAGGGTGTGTGTGTGTGTGTGTGTGTGTGTGTGTGTGTGTGTGTGTGTGTGTGTGTGTGTGTGTGTGTGTGTGTGAAAATGCCCCCACATAATACACCTGCTGGCTTCTTCCATCGTTGTGGCATGAACTGTTTGTTCTGTTTTATTTGCATCTCTAATTAATGGAGAGGACCACTAGGTCATTTAGTTCTTGACTAGGCATGATTTGGGAGGATATTTATAGTAATGCCAAATTGCCAATATGAATGAAGATACCGTAGGAATCCCCTACCCGTATTTAGGATGATTACATAATTAGATGAAAGTCAGGCTCATTAGTAGCTAGGAAATGTCGAAAAGCATTCCAAAGAGTCAAATGGAGCATCTTTCTAAATGTGAAATTGTAATACAAACATCAATTGTGACAAAATGAATCTGTTTCCTGATCAAGAAGAGACAGTACTCTTGGCTATACTATACAATGCATATATTTTTCCATGTAAATCCTATTTTAAAATGAAGCATCAACAAAGTCTCAAAAGGCAGAGTCCTGAACGTAGAAGCAGGCAGAAACTGTCGATTTCTAAAATAAAACAACAAATTTTCTGATATTAGTATTAATCAATGAAGGAATTATCATGGGAAAGAGTGACTCGTTCATTTCTTCATTCACCGATACCTACTGTATCCAGTTCAAGTTCACAGGCAAACTGGAGCCTGTCCTGGAACTCGGTGGTCAAAGGCAAGGAAACTAATTCCTAACAGGTTGCCAGTCCATTGTAGGAAATACACACGCACGCACACACACAGACACACACAATATTGGAAGAAAATTGTAGACTGCAGTATTTACTTAGAAGGAACTACAAGTGACAAGATAAAACCTAAAAGTTATGGATGTATTGCTCACAAGTCCCAGGTTATAGAAATCGATACTACTAATTAAACAGTGAGAGATGGTTGCAGGGTAAGAAATAATTTATCTTGCAGCTTTGAAAATATCAATGGCCAAGACTGACTGAAATGGTCTGACACACAAAGTTAGCAATAAACAAATGACAGGCATGTTGACTCGTGTTAAGTGAACAGACATAACAGGAAGGCCTACAAGTGGATGCTGTACTAAGGTGAAAATTATTCTATGTATTTATTTGTCTTTGCTGACCAGGGAAGTCCAACTGGGCAAAAATCCATTTTCAGCAGAGTACCAGAGGGAAAAGCTCCACAGTTACATAACATATATTACACAAAAGTAAAACATCTTTACATAGGTAGTAAATTTTACATGAACAGTATACACTTTTGCATGAAAAAGGAAGTACAAGTGCTGAAAACAGTAAAAGTTTACATGCAATGGATACACAGTGTTACACACCATTTGTCATCTAAGATTCAGATAGACAGCCTGAAGCCACACCAGCAAATGACATGATACTGATGAGAACTTATGATGCTGTAACTTTCCATGGTGCCTACCTGCAGCATCTGTGCTCCATTTCCACAGGCATTTCATTTGTGAGATATTTAATGGTGTGGTATAATCTGCTCACATTCTGTAGACAGTAGATGTTTTCAAAACTGCCAACATCTGCACCTGTAGGGTGGCATAAAAAATATTATTATAAAAACTCTGATTTTGTCCATTCCATAATTTTTTTTCTTAATGTAGTTTGGAAACCACATAAACTTACCAGCTAAACTGTGCTGTTCTTGTCACGTACATACCTGGACACATGAATTTAACAGCCAACAGTTTTTGTATGTATGGACAGGTGTAATATATTTTGTGCGTGTGCGTGTGTGTGTGTGTGTGTGTGTAAATGCCCCCACATAATACACCTGCTGGCTATAGGTGTTGCTTCAGGGTAAGAACAGCCTAAAGTCCCTAGCCACCACCATTTCTGAACTTTGTTCAGATTTGCTTTTCTAATGGTTGTGAGCTATGGTGAGAACTGAAGTTGTATTTCTCCCATTATTGTTTTTGATGTTTGTCCAGGTTTTTTGTGCTAAGGTGTGAAGTGAGAACTGAATTTGTATTCCCTCATTATTGGCTTTGTTTGTCCAGGTTTTTTGTGCTAAGAGGTTGAGAGCTATCTAAATGATAGCCATTAAGTTTGTCTTCCTAGTTTTCAAACTGCTGATTTAGCACAGTGTTATGTTGCACTGACTATAGTGCATATGGTTCTGGGTTCAAGACATGCATGATGATAGCACAGCATTTTATTCTAGCAACTTTTCAAAATTATACAATCAATGTTTAAAATGTGTCCCTGTTTTTTGGGCTTTTGCCCCCCCCCCCATAAATGTTGGCTTTTTCCAGATTTCTTGTGCTGCAAAGTTCAGAGATACAGCTGAGTGTCAACATTTTACAAGGAGCTGAGAGCTGCAGGGGAACTTAAGTTTAGTGCTGCTTACGTGGAGTCTGCTTGTACTGTTAATAGCACAACAGGTAGTGTACTTGCTTTTGATGCAGAAGGCTGTGGGTTCTTCTCCCACAGTAGGTAGATGCTTTGCTGATACTGTACTGTGTTGTAAAGGGGGGTGGATGCTGTAGTCTGTTTTGGCGAAGATATCTAGTAGTTATGAACCTGTTATCACTTTGCCATCCATTCCCTATTGTAATATCACTAGCGTATCATTGTTTTTAATGCAACATAGGCAATTTATTCCTCAAAGACAACAGGCACATTATTTGTAGATGAAACCATGAAATATAAAGTTGTTTGCTAGCAGCAGCCTCTTCATTAGTTACAGATTTCTCTAATGCGGAATTATGTAGATGGCTTTTACTAGTTCAGAGATTGTGCGTATTTACTGATACTGGTGGACTGTAGAAGTTTGAGTAGACTTTTATGATGGAAGGTGTATCAAAGAGCATGTGTACGTTTCATGTGCAAGGGCCCTATGATTTGAAAACAGCCCAAAGTTAATCTTTATCTGCCACTGGCAAAATGTATTTTCTTTGAATGTGGGTTTCAATGCTGTTTCAATGAATGTGAGTTTCAAGGGCAGAGAAGTTTTAATGCTAAGTCTAGTTTCATTGTAAGACTGCATTGCTTTGTTTAGCAGATATATATTGGTGTTCGTGCTGTAAAATGCAAAATAAAACTTTTTCTGGCAAATCATTTAGGAATGAAGTCACTAAATAATGACCGACGTTAAGTTTCAGACGTCATAATCTTCAGAAAAATGCATGCTAAAGCAAGACCTGATATTCTAACAACTGTCTTAAGTTTATACAAGGTCAATTTTTAGTACTGTTTGTATGTTCCCCCAATATATTTGGCCTTGTCCAGATTTCCTGCATTAAGAGGTTGAGAGGTATGTGCAAATAAATCACTTTATAGAATTAGGAATATCCAAACCTCTCAACTGTCCCCAATTTTGGCTCAAAATGTTGCTCTCCCCCTAATAATCTCTCCGCAAAAATAGCAATTTTGGAAGAAAACGTGGAGGGTTTACTTTACTTTTATAAATAACTGTAATGATCAGAGTTATACATTACTTTTATTTCAGAAATGCATGTAGATTCTCTAATTTTGTCAGCTGCTCTAAGTTAACTGTGCTCATATTAAAATGGTGTCCCTTCTTTGACAGGTTCCCAGCTGTATTGTCTGGCAATTTTATATTGTTGCATCACATTTTTGGTCCGTTTTTCATAAAATTGCAGTTTTCTGGCAAATTAGTGGCAAATTGTTAAAGACTGAAGTTAGAAAATAATGGCAGACATTTGAGTTTCAGATTTCATACCTTTCAGAAAATTCGTACTAATGCAAGACCTACTACTATTCTATTATCTTTCTAAGTTTATAAGAGCAATATTTAAAAAAAAATGTCCTTATTTTTGGGCCTTTGCCTCAGTTTTATTTATGAGTTTGTTGCTCTAAGAGGTTGAGAGGTGTGTGTGTGTGTGTGTGTGGTAGGTAGGTAGCATACCTCTCAACTGTCCAAATTTTGCAGAATGTACAGATTTTTGCCCCATATTTTTTGTCTGTTCCTCATAAATTTTGTGATTTTCTAGAAAATCATTTGAAGGCTGAAAGGCTGAAGTTGCTAAATAATGACAGACATTTGAGTTTCAGACTTCATGTCCTTTAGAAAAATTCATACTAGCACAAATCCTGTTATTCTAGCAACTTTCTAAGTTCACGAGAGCATTATTTAATATCTGTCCCTGTTTATTTTAGGCTTTGTCCATATTTCTTGCACTAAGAGGTAGGTAGGGGTGTGTGTGTGTGAATGAAACATCCTAGTTAGGGGTAGCAGGTGGTTAGTAATTTACTCAAGCTCAAAACCTGTACCTTAATTACAGAAAACAAAAGCATAAATTCTCTACCCCAACTACCATACTGCATTTTTCAAAGGACTGACATTTCAGGTTAATTTTCCATTCAAGAAACCGAGTTTGAGTGAATTTATATTATATTACTGAAGAGGCATTACAGCAAATGCCTCTTCATCGACACTAAAAGAGCAAACCGTGAATTACGAGAATGGCCTTAGCTTGGCCGGGGAGGGGGTAGCAGTTTGAGAGCTGTGAGTACAAATTTGAAAATCCTAGCTACACCCCTGAGCCAGTTGGTTATCTATCTGGTGATGTATGGATTTAAGCCCAGTTTTTTGAGTTTATTTATAATACCTTAGTGGGGAACTGTGTCAAATGCCTTGGCCAGGTTAAGGTAGGTGGCATGTACTGTTTTACTCTCATCCACGGCCTTAGTGACTTTCTCAAAGAAATCCACCAGATGCAGTAGGCATGACCTGCCCTTAACAAAGCTGAATTGGGTCAAGTCCAGTGTTTGGAGGTTTTCTATGTCATTATTTATCAGGTCCATGATAACTCATGGACCTGATAACTCTTTCCATGGCCTTATATAAAGTACAGTGGTACAGTGGTTAGTGTTGTCATCTCACAGCAAGAGGTTCAATGGTTAATTTCTTGGCTGAGGTGCCTTATGTGCAGAGTCTGCATGTCCTCCCTGTGTTTGCATAGGTTTCCTCTGGGTGCTTCAGTTTCCTGCCACATTCCAAAGGCATACATCTGTAGTGTTTCTCCCCAGGCCTCTGCTGAAAATGGGCTTTGTCCCAGTCAGACTTTCCCAGTAAGCAAATGTTAAATAAATTAGTCAAACTTATGGGTCTGTAATTTCCCAGGTCAGTAGATAGTCCCACTTTATGCAGAGGAATGACTGTTGTTGTCTTCCACTCTATTGGGACAAAACAAGTTCAGTGGCTGTGGTAAAATAGATAAGTCCTGATTTAAGCTGTTTAAGAGGCAACCTGCTATATTGCCAGGCCCCATTGAAGCCATGTGTTCAGCACTAGAGAGTGTAGGCAACCTGTTCTTTGGTAATAATTGGCAGTGGAGTGGTGGATGGTATTTCTTGGAGGAGAACTGGGGGTGATGGGGAGGTGAAATCTAAGCTGAATTTGTTGGCCAGCAGATTTGCTATATCTTCAGGCTGAGTATAGGTGATGCCATCTACAGCTAATTCCACACATTGTTGGGTGTCGCCCTTAAGACGACAGACATAACTGAAACATGCCTTGTAATTATCCTTAGCTTTGGAGGCTATTTTTAGGTCAAAGTCTGCTTTCAGAGAGTTGAATGGTTCCCTGATTCACTTGTTTAGACTAATGAAGGACTTTTTGCTCTATTGTACACATTTCATCTTACTTCTTGACAGGATTTTCTTTCTTTTGTTGCACAACCTATTAATACCAGGGGTCCACCATTGTGGCTTGTTTCTGTTGCTTGACCTGGGATTATTTCATTCTGGTGCTTCCGTTTCTATACAGTTGTTTATATGGTCATACATGGCTTTTGTGTACATCTGTGCATAGGTTTCTGTATTTCTGTATTTGGGAGAGCTTGGTAACAAGCCATGCTATTTCTTAAGAGGGGGGTGGTTTACCTTAGAGAACTTCTTAAAAGTTTCTGGGGTTAGGTGGGGAGACTAGTTTTACCTTTACTTCAAAGGAGACCACTTTGTGAGCTGATGTAACCAGTGAAGATATGTCACTGGGAGTGGTGGGGTGGCAGCTCTCTCCCATATTTAGGAGTGCCAGATCTAAGATATCTGTTCTCCTAGTGGGAGTGCAGACTAGCTGCTCCTGGGCATTTGGATTTATAAAGTCTAGAAATCTTTGTACCTGCATGTTAGTGGTCATGTATGGCATCTCAGTTAATGGAGGAGTAGTTTATAAGAACTGATATGAGTGTAGGACACTGATATGAACTGGAAATAACTGGAAGAAACTGGAATGAGACTGGAATGAATGTCTTTATGTGTTAATTACCCAAATCTGTGCTGAACTGGTATCTGTCCTTCCTTTCTGGGCCAAATATTCAGAGTAAAATCTGCACACACTGTAGTTCAGTTAATAATGTTTCATTATGTACAGTGGAGGTATATGTCAACATTATCTGAACACTGTTTCCAGTAACAGTGCTGATAAATGAAAATAGTCCTTAGCTTCTGCATTCATATTCTTCATATTCTTTTCCTCCTGAATAGCATAATTAATATTCTGGAATGCTGGATATCTGACCTGACCTTTGCACTCATACTTGAGTGTCTGTACTGCAGTGACTTTCTGCATATCAGTCCAAATGAACTAACTTAACTCTCTTGGAAATATTTTGTAATAATACCAAAACCCTGTAAGTTTCTGCATGCCTCTTTAGCCTTGATTCCCAAGCATTGTAAGATCTATTTGTTCTCACTGTACTGTACTGTACATGTTCTTATCACTATTCTTATGTGTTATAGACATCTTAATGATGACAATGTTTATTTTAAGGTACCTTTTTCTATGTATGAGTCAACTATTAGTATTTAGATTTGATCGGAAAGGGTGTAAGACTGGGGTGTATTTCTACTGATGATGCTAAAAAGAAATTTGGTGTGGATGGTGTTGATATTGCTTGTTTTTATTGCCTGTCCAAAATACACAAATGTTTGTCTAATCCACCTGGACGTCCCATAGTATCTGGGACTAAATATGTTGCTTATAATATTGGGTGCTTGTTACATCAGTTGTTATTACCTAAGGTTTTGTTGCTACCTGCATATATCAAAGATGTTTTTGATTTTTTTGAACAAAATGAATAATGTGAAATTTAATAGAAACAAGTACTTTGTTACTATGGATGTGCAAAGCTTATATATGAATATTGCTTATACTTTTGGTATTGAAGCTGTTAGTTTTTTCTTGGGTGAATCTCCTGCCACAGAATATATTTTGGAATTGTTAACATTTTGTTTAGAAAAAAATGTTTTTGATTTTAATGGGGAAATCTACCAACAGAAACAGGGCACGGTTATGGGGGCGGCCTCTGCACCTGCATATGCCAACCTGAGTATGGAGCTGTTTGAACTAGAATGTATATAAAGATCCTCATTTTATATACAACATGTTAAATTTTTTGCTCGGTTTATTGATGATTTAATTTTTTTATGTGATGGTGGAGAAGAGAAGGTGGATGAGTTTATTGAGCATATACATTCTGTTTGTTTTTCTTTCAGCTTTTCCCAGTTAGGGGTTGCCACAGCGGAACTCTGGTCTGCTAATGATTGGTAGTCGATTTTTATGGTGCCAAGGTGCCAGCCCGATGCCCAACCTTTAATGAAGACACCCTCATTCACGCATGTCTTTCGAATGCCACTCGACCACCGAGAGGACATGCAGACTCCACACAGAAGGTGCTCCAGCCAAGAATCGAATGGGAGAACCTCTTGCTGTGAGGTGACAATGCTACCGCTGCACCACCGTGGCTTCATTGAGCATATACAATCTAATAGATTTAATTTGTCATTTGATGGCATACAAAGGGGCAAAAGAGTGTCCTTTTTGGATGCCGAATTGGATTTTTCTAGATCTAGTGGGTTACACACTAAAGTAAATAGAAAATTTGATGGAAATAATCAGTATTTAAGAGCCTCTAGTTGTCATCTCTCACATATAATTGAAGCCCTCCCCTATTGGGAAATGGTACGGATTAGTAGGTTATGCAATGACCCTAAGAACTTCAGGATGAGATGTTCAGAACAAGCCTGATATTTGAATCTAAGGGTTATAGTAGTTCGGTTATTGATAGAGAAATTACTAGGGTAAAAAAGAGAGAGAAAGAAAGTTACCCCATGTGTAAAAAAAGCTAGTAATATATGTAATGGGAGTCAGACTGGCATTTATTTTGTGTCTACTTACAGCTCTTTTAGTGACATTCTAACAGGTCTGGTAAAATATTATTGGCAGTACATGCAATGTAGTGGAGATTCTCAGTTATGGTTAGCTGAGAAACTAAAATTTTCATTTAGGGTGGGGAAGAGTTTAAAAAACTTTTTAGTGAAATGCAGATTCATTATGCCTATTGTTAGTGTACATAATTTGAGACCTAATACTGGTACTCATGTATGTAATAAATGCAAGGCTTGTAAACATATTGTAAATAGTTTTGGGAATATTGGTGAATGTAGATTTGCAGTGAACAGTTTCTTTAGACGTGATACCACTGGTATAATCTATGCCCTTAAATGTCCATGTAATAAAATTTACATTGGTCAGTCTCAAAGAGCTTTTAAAGTAAGACTTCTAGAGCATATGAGAGATATAGAAAATTTCAAAGAAACTAGTTCTGTGGCAGTTCATTTTCACCACGCACATCAGGGTTCATCTGTGGGTTTACAAGGTACTATTTTAGAAAAAGTGGAAAGTAATAATTTGTTTCTACTGATATTTATTTGAAGGATAGACTTTTATATAAAGAAGCCATCATATTCTTAAATTTGATACTCTTATACCTAATGGTATGAATTCTGAACTTAATTGGAGATTCCTCCTTTAATAATGCATGTGATTTTCTCTAATTGAGTTTTTTTATTGCATAATTGGTAGCTCTATTTATATGGAGTGTTTTTTTGAGTGTGTATTCTCCTTTGAAGGCATACTAGCCGAGACATCAGAGAGTGAGGAGAGTAAGTAAAATTTGCCTGGATTTTATTGGGTCACTGTTTTTTTGGTTGTTTTTTTACTTTTATTTTATTTTTTATTTTGAGTTGTGTATTATTTTCTTATCACTATTCTTGACTGGAGGCTATTTTCACTGATTAAAACTGCATTCACTTAAACTGTATGCACACTATGAAGCCTGCTTTAATATGGCTGCATTTCTAGACTTATGCAGACAGCATACTGTATTTTTGTACATTTAAATGATACTTGATCTTATATAGTTAAAATCACCCATGAGGTGGTGAGTGACTGTAGTAAGTTAAGATATGATGTATAGGTTTCCTGGTTCATGGTGGGGACCTATAGCTAGCAAGAATATAGTAATGGATTTTTCCCATGGTTAGTTGGACATGGAGTAGTTTAAACATGTCATATTGTTTGACCAGCCTTGAGGTTTGCTTATCCTTTATATAGATAGACACCTCCACCTTTTGCTGCTTCATGTCCAGTGAGTGATTGAAACTTATGAAAGGCATAATAGCCATGCACTGCTGGAGTGCTTACCATGGCTTTGAGCCATGTTTCAATAACTGCACATACATCAGCATTCTTCAGGGTGAAGAGAACTTCTAGGGAGGGAAGTTTCTTGTTAAGACTCCTATCATTGAGCAGTAACACTCTTAGCTTGTCCTGAGTAGCTTTTGTTGTGTTGGAAGGTTTACCTGTTTGGCAATGCCTAAAAGGCACTATGGGGTGAATAATGTTTTAGCCAATATCCAAAAGCCTAGATGTGACCGGTGAACACCATCCCTGGGAAAGCAGCTTGGCCTGAGAACCATGTTCTCCCAGGCTGACAAGTATTGGACCCCTTTGGAATGACACCAGTAGCTAAGCAAATTGTTAATGCTTAAAAAATGTTGCTGGTATTGTGGAATTATTAGATTCCACAGAAAAGCACAAACATTTTAACCACGCACAAGGCAAGGTTGGAGCTGTAGTTGAAGCACAAACTTTTTAACCACACACAAGGCAAGGTTGGAGCTGTAGTTTAAAGCACAAATGTTTTAAGCTATTGTGGAATTATCCTTGGAGATGGAATGCTGCTTAATGCTAGGCTCATACCTACTTGTAAGTAACACATATTCTGAGATCTCAATCATGTACCTCTTCATATAGTCCAAGGAAGCACATCACAAGTCATTCATGCCCGCATGGACTATGACTGAGTCATATTGGTACCTAGGAGTAAATGACCTGATTGCTTGCCTGATCTGGGGAAGCCTGGCTCCTAACAGGCAACTAACTAACTTTCTCCTTATCCAGCCTTGTAATAGGGACATCAGTGTGTCTCACAATGGAGTCTCCTATTGACCAGAATACTTTGTTGTGGAGTGTTTTGCCTTATGGGCTTGGTAGTTGAGACACAATGAGATGTGGCTTTATGTGCTGTGATGATAATTGTCTTGTTTGTGTGCATGCAGAGTTTCTGAGGACTGTCTCTGAGAAGTCTTTGAGGTTTGGGTAAGTTACATGTGACCACCTTTGCATATGTGGGTCTATGTGTGTGGTCCTTTGTGGGTGCAGTGAGTGATGTGTGTGAGTTGATGACAAGCTATTTGTTGATTTTTGTGTCTGGATGTGTGAGAGTCTAGCCTCCGGTGAAAATGTGTAACTACATCTCTCACATACTGTATTTGTCTGTTTGAGAATTTAGTGGTTGTCAACGTACATAAGACAGTTGCTACATTGCATCATGATGCCCATGTCCACCAAGCTGGAAGCCAATATAGCAGAAACGTGCCCATCCATGGTTGCAGATCCTAATGTGTACTTGCAAGGGATAGGAATAGGGGTGTGTGCGTGTAGCTGGATGAGGGAAGGGTGCTTTCTTCGTGTAATCTGCAGCTAACCTAACCAGCGATGCTGCCCAGTGCCCAAGTCAAGTTTTTGCTCAGCAGCAATTGTCCTGGCGCTATACTAAGGTAGATCTAAATGGTCCTAACTAACTGCATAAATGCTTTTCACCACAGAATCTAGTTGCCTTGTAGTAACAATGGACTGAGTTAAAATTTTGAAGTGTTTTATTTATATTGAATTTTCAACTTCTGGTGATTGCATATATACAAAGCACCAGTAACTGCTGCTGTACAAAGAGCAGCTCCCCGGAAATGCGAGGCTTATTATGATCAGAAAAAAGCAAATTTTACACTAATTATGCCCTAAGATTAATCAGGTAAGCACACAATGAGCTTTCCACCAGCAGTTTTCAGATAGGTAAAATCAGCTCTCTCCTGCCATAGGAGTGCATACTTTGACCCTCTTAATGTTAAATGACTGGTTTGGAGCCCAAGTGTTAAGGAACCACAAACAGATGCCTAATACTAACTAAGAAATAGTAGATGCTATGTATTTCAGTGCAGAACAGCAGCCCTTACTGCAATTTGAAAATGCAACTTTAAACTTTAAAGAAATGCAAACCCCCCCCAATAAACAGCACAATGAAGTTTCACAGTAAAATGAAAATAAACAATGCATGTGCAAAATGATACTTAATTTCGTTTGTCTTGCCAAGTATGGCTTCAGATATTAGCAACATTTCTCAAAGTCTCTGGTGTCCTTGCCAAGCTATTTGCAGCTTGAGATAAATGAGCCAATACTCACACAAATGCGAGCCTTATATACTATCAGAAAAAGCACGTTTTACACTATGACCTAAGACCAATCAGGCAAGCACACAATGAGCTTTCTATCAGCAATTTCTGGTTCATATAGGTGAAATCATCCCTCTTCTGCCACAAGAGTGTAGACTTTTTCCCTTTTAATATAAAATGGCTGGTTTGGAGCCCAAGTGTTAAGGAACCATAAACAGATACATAATACTACCTAAGAAACTCTAGATGCAATGTATTTCAGTGCAGAACAGCAGCCCTTGCTGCAGTTTCAAAATGCAACTTTAAAGAAGTACAAAAAATATGCAAATTTAAAGAAGTGCAAAAAAAAAAAAATAAACAGCATTGTTGACTTTCACAGTTTAACGAAAATAAGTAATGCACACACAAAAGGATACTTAATTTCATTTGTCTTGCCAAGGTTGGCATCATATGTTAGGAATATCTCTCAAAGTCTCTGCCTGTTCATGAGGCATGGAGCCTGTTTGGAAGCTACAGTTAAATAATTCCAGAGGACCTGATAAGTTATGTTTCATGCTATTTAAAAGGCATCCTGGGATATTTTGGGCCAATTGATGCAGTATACTTGGCCTTAGAAGCAACATTGAGGATCTGCTCCCTAGTGATATTAAGGTGAGTTATATTTGATGGTATTTCCTGCAGTGAGGTTGAGGGGGGTAAAGTTAAAGCTGAATTTGTCTGCCAGTAGGTTTGCTATACCTTCTGTCCCAGTATAGGTGTCTCCCTTAACAATGAGCTTTGCACACAATTGTATATTGCCTTTGAGATTGCAGACATAGCTGAATAATGCATTGTGGTTGCCCTTGGCCTGAGAGGCAAAATTTACCTCAAATTTGGCTTTGATACACTTTATTTCTCCTCGGAGGTATTTGTTTAGTCTGATGAGATTGCTTTTATACTGCTGGGTGTTACACCTCTTAATTTTTGCCATGATCTTCTTCCTCCTCATACACAGCCCGTTGATGTTGAGGTTCCAACAGGGTGGCTTGTTCATAGGTTCATAGGTTCATACTAGGCTATCTGCCCTAGGGCATTTATAAGCCTAGCCAGAGTGTGTTTGGCTTTCGCCACCCATTTTAAATTAATTTTGCTATGCCCTTTTTCGAGGTTAGTATACTGTGCCTCTGTCTAACAGTGACACAGAAGTGATACCCGGGGTAAACTTACGATCTCCCATCCACGCATCAAGATTCCTCTTGAAGAGAGTCAATGAGGGACTCTGCCTAACCTGGACTGGGATTTTATTCCAGAGTGAAGGGAGCCACTGGGTTATGAATCTGTCCCTCCAGCATGTCCTATTTATTTCAGTGCTGAGGTTCAAGTCTCTCGAGCGCGTAGCTCGATGGGATTTGGATTTTCTGAGGTGCAGCATGTCCATTAATTCCCGGTTGGACATGGCTTTATACGTCAGGCACAGATCGCTTCTGAGCAGGCGGTATGCCACTGAGTAGAGCTGGAGTTTCTTTAACCAGGCAGCATATGGCATCTGTTTGAGCCCTTTGATCCTCTTGGTGAGGTACTTTTGGGGTCTTTCCAGTTGCTGCAGGTGTCTGGTAAGGTTCTGGTAAGGTACATCCCAAAAGGGGCATTGAACTCAATTATGGGCCTGATGAGGGATGAGTAAAGAGGCACGATGACCTTCCCTGATCTAGATGTGAATCCCTTCATGATTAGGTGGGCTATATAAAATGTTTTTCTAACCACTTTGGCCACGTGGTTGTCAAATGAGATATTGCTATCAACTTGGGTCCCCAGGTCCCTAATTACTTTTTCTGTACTTAATGGATTACCACCTATGTGGTAATTTGTGGGCACTTTGTTTTTGTCAAAGGGGATGACTATACACTTTTTGGCATTTAGCTTGAAGCCATGGCTCTGGCACCAGTTGTCTGTTTCTATGAGGCCCTTTTGGAGGATGCTTGTGTCGGCTGGAGAGTCGATTGTGGCACCCAGTTTGCAGTCATCTGCGAACTTGGTCAGCCACAGTCCTTCCGTGTTGGCCTGTACCTCTGAGAAATATATACCGAACAAGAGAGGTCCCAGGACTGAGCCTTGTGGGACACCACTTGTAACTGGTTTGGAGTCTGACATGGCTCCAGCAATTCTAACCATGTGGGTTCTGTCCTTGAGCCAGTTTGCAACCCATCTAGTGACATAGGGGTTTATATTTAAGCTGGTGAGCTTATGTATAATGCCTGAGTGGGGTATTGTATCGAAGGCTTTTGCGAGGTCCAGGTAGGCTGCGTGGACCACCTTCTCCTCGTCAATGGCCTTAGTGACTGTTTCAAAGAAATTGACCAGGTTTAAGAGGCAGGATCTGCACTTAACAAAGCCAAACTGGGTAGGATCCAGTGTCTGTAGGTCCCCAATATCTTTATTTATGAGGTCTATGATGATCCTTTCCATAGCTTTGCAGACCAAGCTAGTCAGGCTTATGGGGCGATAGTTTCCAGGATCCGTTGAGGCACCACCTTTGTGGAGAGGGACCACTGCTGCTGTACGCCACTCTTTGGGTACATATCCTGTAGTAAGGCTGAGATTGAACAGTAGTTTTATGTTTGGGTTTAGCTCTTCTTGGAGTTCATGTAGGATGCAGCTCGGGACACCGTCTGGTCCCATTGATGCTGAGTTTTTTGGTTTGGAGAGGGCAGCTTTTACCTGAGCATCTGAGATGTCAGGGGGGCAGCACTCTGCTGGGATAGATATTTGCCCTTTTGGTGGGGGGGGGGTTGCGCTGAACCTGTCAGCTAGGATGTTGGCAATGTCTGTGGGTTCGGTGTATTCTTTGTCATTTTGGACTAATTCTGAGCATATCTGGGAATTCCCACCCAGGTTCCTAACATAACTAAAGAAAGCCTTGTGATTATCCTTAGTGTCCTGTGCAATTTTTCTCTCAAAGCTGGCCTTAGACGATTTTATGAGTGCCCGTAGTTTTTTGCTAATACTGATCAGAGATGCCTTCCCTTTTTGGGATTTTGCTCTATCATGTAGTAGCTTCCTCCTTCTATTGTATAGTTTGTTTATGGCTGGGGTCCACCAGACAGGACGTCTGCCTTTGGAGGATTGGGTCTTGGTTTTATTTGGGATTGCATGATCCATGCATTCCTGAAGGTGTTCATAGAATGCGTTTATAAAGGATTCTGTGGTCTGGGCCATATTTTCCACAGGCCCGGGGGCTTTGAAGGATTCTACCTCAGTTTTGAGGAGTGTGAAATTTGCTTTAGAGAAGTTTTTCACTGTGGTTTTCTGGGCAGGGGTTGGGGTCGGGATGTGAATATCCAGTGAGATTAGTTTATGGTCTGTTCTTACCAGTGAGGGATACACTTCTGGTCTGGAGCATAGAGTCCCCATGTTGGTGATGATCAGGTCCAGTATGTTTTCCCCTCTTGTGGGAGTGGTAACAAGTTGTTTCATAGCATTTGAGTTTATAAATTCTAGGAACCTTTGGGCTAGGGTGTTGGAGCTAGAGTAATGCTCCCAGTCTATGTTTGGGTAGTTGAAGTCGCCCAATATAATGGTGTTTGGAGAGACCTTCATATTTTCCAGTGTTCTCAGGAAGGCCAAGTGGGGTTCCTGGGTTTGGGAGGGTGGTTTTTAGCAGGCTATAAACTGGAAGGCAGTTTTACCCACTGTTAGTTGCACATGGATAGTCTCTGATGCTTCGTGCTGTGCCACCAACCTGGAGGTGTGGGTATCTTTGACAAATATTGATACTCCCCCTCCTTTTGTGGTTCGGTCCAAGTTTTGGGGCCATAAAGCATGGTATGAGGTATAACCTGGTAGTGCTGGGGTGCTCTCGGGAGCCTTAAACCAGGTTTCTGTTACTGCACAGATATCGATGTTCTCCATGCTAAGGAGAGTTTAGAGTGCGTGCATCTTGAGGTTTAGACTTCTGGCGTTGAGAGGCATTACTCTTGGTTTCTTATCCCTTGTGATACCTATGGAGGCGGGTTTGTCTTTTGAGCCTTGCCTAAAAAAAGGCACTATGGGGGTAGCAAGAGGGTAGCAAGAGTCTTTGCCAATATCCGAAAGCCCAGGGGTGACAGGTGCAAGCCGTCCCTAGCGAAGCATCGTGGCTTGTCGAGCATGTCATCCCAGGCTGACAGGCATTGGATCCCCTTTGAATGACACCAATACTTAAGCCAATTGTTGAAACTGATCATCTTGTCTTCATATTGTGGCATCATTCTTGGTGAGGGTAAGATGCTTCTCAAGGTCAGGGTCATACCAGCCTGGGCAACATGCTCATTGAGCTCCTCTATGTCTCTTTTCATGTAGTCCAGGGAGGTACGTCTTAGGTCATTCACACCAGCATGGACAATGACTGAGTCATATTTGTACTTGCCTTGGAGTGACCTGAGTGCTTGTGTTATGTGGCTGATCCTAGCGCCCGGCAGGCAGCTCACCGTGACCTTCTCCTTGTTCAGCCTGGTGAGCGGGACGTCAGTGTGCCTGACGATAGAGTCACCTATTACAAGTGTATCAGGTGTGTTGTTTAGCCTTAAGGGCTGTGATTGTTCGCCAGACTGGCTTTGTGAGATATGTGTTGCACGTGTTTTGTTTTGGGGTAGCGGTTGCTTGGTTGTCTGCTTTGGAGGTCTCTGCTGCTTAGGCAGATTTTTATTTAGAGCCTCCAAGTGTGCTTTTGTGTGTTTATGTGTTTGGTTTGCTGTTGTGGTAGGTCTGTGTGAGACTAGAATTGTAGTGAGTGTGGTTTCCTTCTCCTCCTGACTGGTTACGCCAGTACTGAGCTGAGAGAGCTTAGCCTCCAGTTTGGCTATATGGTTGCATCTCTCACATGTGTTGGAATTTGTTGGGAGGAGAGGGTTGTCTGTGTACATGAGGCAGTTGTAACATTGCCTCAAGATTCCCAGATTCACCAGCTGGACCAGAGAGGAGATTGACAACTGACATTTGGACATGCTAGAATAGTATTGGGAATTCCTTTATAATTGAAAAAAAGGGCCAATGGGGAACAAGGTACTCAAGGGGAGTTTGTGAGGGTGTAGTGCTTTAAATTTTTTTTTTTTAATTTTTTAATTTTTAATTTTTTTAATTTTTGTTTTTTGAGTTAGCTCTATGCTTCTTCCTGGTGGGTGCAGCTGCCTCTACGCAGCTATTAACATGCTTGAATAGGGTTTTTGTGAAGACTACTGCATAGGCAGCAGTGTTCCCAGGGTTTATGGAGGCCTGAAATTTTGCCAGGTTATCGCTTAATAGTGGGAAGTTAGCCTTAGAGTACCTCCTCAGCATTCTAGGGTTAGCTGGGGTTATGGATTTTATGTTTACTTCAAATTAGACGGTTTTGTGGTCTGACTTTACCAGCTAAGGCATTACACTATGGGGTGTGCAGCACTCTCCCATATCAGTAAGGACCAGATACAGTATGTTTGCACCCCTGGTTAACATACCTGACAGTCTGATCCAGGGAGTTTGTGTTTACAAAATCCAGGAATCTCTGTGCCCACATGATTTGTGTCATATGATTCCCAGTTAATAGCGAGGTAATTAAAGTTGCCCATGAATATGGTATTAGGTTGGATGGTGAGTGTTTTCATTAAGCTTAAATGCAGGTTATGGGTTTCCTGTTTTATAAAGGGGGACCTGTAGCTTGCAAGGAAGTGCTATTGGATTTTGTCTAGGGTGCTTTGAATGTGGACTAGCTCAAGTACATTATTCTATTTGACCAGCCTTGAGGTATATTTATTTTTGATGTAAATCAAGACACTTTAGTCACTGTCTGTGTAGTAGCTGGTTTGATGTTTCTTCATATAGTCTATGGAGGTATGTATCAGGTCATTTACATCTATATTGACTATGACTGAGTCATACTGGTACTTGTGGTCCAATGACCTGAGCACATTCATAATGTGGTGGATCCTGGCCCACTGGTAAGCAACTGACTATGACTTTCTCCTTACTTGACCTGGTGAGAGGGATAAGAGTGTGTCTCACAAGAGTCTCCAATGACCAGAAGGTTGGATTGTTTGGTGGCTTGCATTATGAGCTTAGAAGTTGAGGTTCCACGAGATTTGTCTGTATTTGCTGATGTAGGTGTTGTTTTGAACGAGTGCATTTGGGGCTGCTGACAGTATTTGTTATGTGTACTTCATTTAGGAGGTCTTTGGGGTTTAGAAAGGTTACATTCATGTGCCTCAGCATATGTGGGCCTACATGTCTGCTTTGAACTGTGTATGATCAGTGCAGCATGTGTACTATTGACAACTTGATTGACATTAGGAGTACTTTCATATGGGAGCTTTCCCTCCAGTGACATTGTGTCAATACATCTCTCACATACCTTATCAGTTTTTTTGTGAATTTGCTGGTTGCAAGTAAACATGAGGCAATTTCTGCATTGGCTCTACCAAGCTGGTAATAGAGATAGTGGGAAAGTTCATATCCATGGTAAAAGGCCCAATTTTATTAATTAGACGGTTGTGGTGAGAATATAAAGTAATGTTAACCAATGAGCATTTCAACTAACTGCAGTAATCCCACATATGAGTGAATGCTTTTTTGAAAGTACGCCAGGGGTTGGGAGATTAATCCAATTTGTGTAATGCTGAATGTGGTATTTGTTGATGAGTGTGTTTGCATGAGGGAGGTGGATAGTGTATGCAGGTTATTAAGTAGGCGTTTTTTTTTTTTTAAGCCAAAACTTTTGGATTTATTGGAAGATTTAGCATTAGGGGTTAGGAATAAGTGCATGTGTGAAAATATGTGGGTTAGGATTATGGTAAGGATTAGATAAGGGGATAGATTTAGTGTTGTGGTTGAGTGTTGGTGTGTGCAGTGTGTGTCTGAGACTGTCTTGTATACTGATAATGTCACAGAAAAGTTTTTTTCTAAGGTAAGATGCTGGGTTAAAGTTAGGGATGGGGTTAGGGTTAGCATGTATTAGGAAGGTGGTGTTTGGGGTTGATGCCCATAGTCTCAGCTATGCAATGTATGCTTGAGGCCATTTGTTTTACTTTCATCCCAGTCTAACACCAGAGGCATACATATTAGGTAACCCTCTTTTTTGGGGGGGTAGGGAATCTGGTATAATTCCCAGATAGGATTTATAAATATCTTTGCAAGCATTTTTTCTCATTTTACTGGGACCTACCATTTTGTAAGCTTTAAGCATTAAACTTTGAATACAGTTTATACTTTATTTGAAAGAAAAATATAAGATCACATTTCTTTCTTTACTCAAGATTTCTGTTCAGTTCAACATTGAATCAAAAAGTTGAATCAAAAAGTTGGAACAAAAATCTAAAATGTACCTCAGATTATCTAGAACCTTATGACTTCTCTTGGCTTAATATAGTTCCTTCTTCCATACTTATTACGATGCAATCTTGGCAAGTTAGGTCATGTTAAAAAGATGAAGCAAAAAGCCATAGAGTAATAGAAAGTGTAATAAAATAAAAAGGAATTTCTGTGTGTGTGTGTGTGTGTGTGTGTTTGTGTGTGTGTGTGTGTGTGTGTGTGTGTGTGTGTGTGTGTGTGTGTGTGTGTGTGTGTGCGCGTGTGCATGCGCATTCATATGTGCATATGGGTGGTTCTTCTTATGGGGGCTAGGTAGGAGATTATGAGGCTGGATGTGATCATGATTCTGCCTGGGTGGTTGCAGTATGGTAGGTAGGGGATGCTGATCCTAGATGCTGTCATATCTGGCTGGGTGGTCACAGTACTCTCGATTGGGAATCACAAGACTGGATGTCTGTGTGTGTGTGCCTAAATGTATCTGTTTGTATTTGCATGTGGGGATGCCTTTGCAATGCATGGCCAGCTAAGAAGAATACTAGCACAGTCCGGTCAGACAGTGTAATGTTTGATTCAGAGATATGGTAATGAGACAATAATGAGATCATTCTTTTCGTGGATAACCAAACCATTTTTGGCATACTTAGAGAAAAAAGTTAAATGGCATAGTACAAGCAGGAAAGAGTTACATAAGGGACAGAAATGACTTCTTGAAGATGTTATATGATTGACAACAAAAGAATACATGTAAAGTCTTTATATTTGTCACTTTAGATGTAGACTCTTTATTCAAAAAAATACCAGATTGCTATGAATATGGAACAACTTGAATAGAAGATATTTAAGAGACGCCACTCATATATCAAACATGAAAATAAGTACTATTTTTTTCAGGTAAAGTGCATTTTCAAAAATGAGGAGTAGTCATTGGAACCTCAGTTGCCTACATTGTATAATACATTTTGCTTAACAGAATTGCAGACTATATTAATTCACATGCCACTTTCACGGTGGTGCAGCGGTAGCATTGTTGCCTCACAGCAAGAGGTTCTCCCGTTCGATTCCCGGCTGGAGTGCGGGGAGTGCCTTCTATGTGGAGTATGCATGTCCTCCCCGTGGTTGGGTGGGCGTTCAAACGTCAAATGGGCGTGCCTTCTTTGAAGGTTGAACGTCGAGCTGGCACCTCAGTGTTCGTGAAAATCTACTGCCAATCATTAGCGGACCGGAGTTCTGCTGTGGTGACCCCTAACCGGGAAAAGCCGAAAGACAACATTAATTTACATGCCAAGATTTATACTTGTTAAACTTATGGATTGTAGTATCTTATACTTCATCTGAACCGTGTTCAGTGTTATGGATATCAAAGCAAACGTATGTATTTTATAATTGGTAGAATTTTCTCAACAGCTGGATAAAGCTTTGTCTACAGTACTACATAGGTGACTAAGACTGCACAAAGAGAACATTTACTGTTTCTGGATAGAGACAGTGGTATAAACCTCCAGTGTATTATTGTAATTTTAAACCTTTCAGAAATTGCATAAAGACAGGACACTGAGAATACCTTATAGAAATGGCACAAGCCCTTTAGATTATCTAGGGAGAGAGTGGTATGTGCTAACATACTATTGCTGCTTGTATTTTAAGGCTTGTATGAAAAACACGAGAGCATGGTTTACTAATATAACTTATAGTCCCTGCACAAAGAGTATATTTGTTATACACTTGCAGCCCCCATCGCTACCCCTTAATTTGTCTGAAAATTTTGCCTTCAAAGAATATGCAGTTGTTGCTCAAAACTATTTCCATGTAATCAGTGGTTAACCTTACATCCAATGAAGACTGAAATTCAAAGTTCAGTAGTGCATTGTGGAATAACTCCAGACCAAGGTCTTGCAGAGTACACGAAAACAGATCAATAGCATCAGTTTTCAAGAACAATAAGTCCTTGTCCCATAAACTGGATGTTAATTTCCACAAAAAGACTCATGAGTCCTTGAGCATGTGTGTGTGTAACTCTTAGATGAGTTTAAGCATTTGATCAATCAGTAAAGCAAACACATATGTTTTTGAACCTGCTACTGAGGTTATCAGTGTAAAACAGGATTTAGTAATATTTTTGTGTACTTTTGAGAGACCAAAAATAATTGGTGAGATAGGATTGGAATTTATCAAAAAATTGCAAGTACCTGCATCAATAAGATTCTGTAAAAAAAATGTATTCCAAGTACTGGTCAGTTTTTTGATAAGCAATGCATAACGTTTTACAGGACATATCCTTGTAGGTTTCACTGTCATGCAAAATACTACTCATTTTGCCAATGTAGTCAAAATGTTTCATGAGTAATTCCCCCCACCCTTACTGGGTTCCATGATTCTTAAAGAATGATTCTCTCTTAATTCTCGTAATAAACTAAGTTCATGAATTGATAAATTAGAACCATAGGATTTCATTTTCCCTTTAGTAAAATGTTTATAAAGTTCTGTCTCAACAGTGCTATAAAATGCCTGTACTGTTGGGTGGGGGTAAGGCATAACAAGGCTCTTATTCTTGTATTTGAGTCAAAGTCTACACTATTATTAAATTGAACCGCAAAATTTAATTTTGTTATAAACAAAACAAAATAAACACCAAAAGAAGAAAAAGCCACAGATCACAGACTCTGACATCAGGTACAACAATATACACCAAACAATGCCAAAAATGATAAATAAGCACTTTTGTTTATTAATTGATCTGATGAAGTTTACAATTAATAAATTAAAATGCTTATTTATAATTTTTGACATTGTTTAGTGCATATTGGTTGCATTCATAACTCTGTTAATGAGTCAGCTAAATCAACTCTAGGAGAGGGAACAAATGTAAAGCCTTTTTTGAATATTGAAAAGTATTCTTCAGTAATGATTAAACCACTGTAAATGAAAATCTTAAAATTATTGCAATTAGCAATAATTCGATCGTGGTTAAGTCAACAGTGAGATGGGCATGTGATAAAAACACTGTCCATGTCTAATATGGTCTCCGACCCCTTCCCCTGCCTTTCTCACTTCTGCTTCTAGATTGGCACTTGCCATATCTCGTCCCATGCTGACATGAAGGAGGTGGGGGAAGTCATCTTCTCCAAGTGGCCATCAGGGGTGATGAGATTGACTGGGTAGCCTGTCAGACTGATATAGGGGAGGAGGAAATTCTAAAGGGTTGAATGGGTCGTATCTTCACTGTAGATATGAGTTTCATTACCAAAACATTAATTTCCACCATTGTTAAAAAGTGAGGGTCTGGGTAAACAGATATTAGTTGTTTCATAATTGTGCACGTCTGAGGTGTTAAATTTAGTATGGAAAGAAAAAAAAAACATTACCATAATTGTAATGATCCTTATCTGTCAACCACCTTTTGTTCTTTCTTCTTTGAATAATATCACAATATCTATCAGTGCTAGAAAACACATTATTGTAATGGTCCCTGTGCATATCACATAATAAATCATTGGCAATTCTATTGTTCAAATTAGTAACTTCAATATTAAGACAATCTATAATAATTTTGTTGTTTAACTGATAGCAGCTGGTTCAAAAACATATCCATTTGCTGTTTTGATCGATCAAATTACTGTTCTTAACAATTAATGTTATTCTAGTTTCATGTATTTCACAAGACCTTGGTCAGGAGTAATTCCATGATGCATTACTGAACTTTGAATTTCTGTCTTCCCTAGATGTAAGGTTAATCACTAATTACATGGAACTGGTTTTGAGCAACAACTACATATTCTTTGAAGGTGAAATTTTCAAACAAATTAAGGGGGTAGTGATGGGGGCTGCATGTGCCCCCATTCTTGTCAACTTGGTTTTGGCATCTTGGGAATCTAAATTTGCTTTCAGTTCTGAATGTTACCAACACATTAAACTTTACCTTTGATTTTAAATGATATATTGTTTTTGTGGATGGGACCTGATGATTTGGCTAGAAGTTAGGGCCTGATGGTTCTTTTGGTGGAGTATGAGTTTTTCTAGAGATACTCCCTCTCAGAATTAACCTTTGGTTCAAAGAAGCAGAGCGAATAGCTATATTGTCCAATGAGAGTATTCTCCAAAGAGATTAAGCTTTGGTCATTAAGTGTACAAGGTAAAATCCTGAGTTTATTCATTAATTAACCAGGTAAGCCTATTGTGCAAACATGTCTTTTTCATGTATCATTCAGAAGTACTTTCTGTTTAAGAGACGCTTTGCAAGATGAGGCTGAGCCAATCAAATGTAGGGTTATAGGAAAAAATTATTAGCATATCAGATTTAATACACTGAGATGAACTGCTAAAACCTCCTTGAAGTACTTGGATGCTCCCAGAATATATAAGGACATGATTGTAACTGTTAACTTCTAATCTCTATTTTGAGAGGGAACATTGTGCAATAGGGACAAAACATTTTGAGGTAAATAACACAGCAAGGAAAGACAAAGGGAATGAAATAAATGACAATGAAACATAAAATGAAAGGGGATGAGAAAAAAAAAAACAGGGCTACTTAATGAATAGTTCTCTTTGGTATTCATATAAGATACAAAATATGAATGATTATTTTAGCTAGTAGACATGACCAGAAAAAATGGGTTGATCCTTTTTTGTTTTACAGAGCAAATAATCATGAAGGGCATTTTAAAAGCAAACAGTAAGCAGCAATGAGGCCTAGTGGAATCTCACCTTCTTAACACTAGAATCAAGGACAAAGGCAAAAATAATCATGGGGTGGGGGGAACAATGGTGAAAAATAGGGACAGATTTTAAATATTGTTCTTATCAAATTAGAAAGCTGCTTGGATAACAAGTTTTGCATTAGCATATATTTTCTAAAAGATAGGGAACATGAAATTCAAATGTCTGTCATTATTTAGTGACTACACTCCTCAATGATGTGACAGAAAGCCATACATTTTATGAGGGACAGACTGAAAATATTAAACAAAAAGCTGGACATTCTGCAAATGTTTGGACAGTTGAGAGGTATGGATGAGATTCACCGTAAAATTCCTAAAGATGTGGGACGACTGGTGATACCTCTAAATAACCTTTTCAGTTAATCATGGATAGAGGTGTACATTTTCATTTAATATTGTTTTTTGCATGTAACTAAGTTTTTTTTTTTTACTTCAAATCTGTTGTGTGAGGTCAAGAGGCTTGAGGTCATGTGACAAGACTAGGTTATATAAGCAGTTTTCAAATGTGGATGAACTTATCTGAAGAAGTTTTTACTAATAAAATAAAAAGGCTCATCATAAAACATTTTTGGAGTACTTTATTTTGTTTTGAAGTACATTTGGTTGATCCAGGAGCTTACAGTCAGAGTCTCTGCAGACCTGTGGTTTGTTTTTTCTTTATTCAAGTTCACCGTGGCCTTGTCTCCGTTGCAGTGGTAACCCAAGAGCTAGAATAGCTATGTAAGGGTTGTGGAGTGAAATTCCCTTATGAGGCTGTAATGGGCTACGCCCTATACTTGGCTGTTTTGGTTTTGCATGTAATATGTAGTGTAACTTTATATTTACAGTATTTGGACATTCTGCAATTTGCTTCACATGTGCAGTTTAGCTCTAATTGCTTTTATCAGTACCCTCAAAAACAAGTGAGATACAGAAGAACAATCAGACAATTTAAAAATACAAAATGTTTGTCTGAAATTGATACAGGTGAAGTATTTTTCATGTGGAGACTGATGAATGATGAA
The DNA here is from genome assembly GCF_019279795.1 of Protopterus annectens. Lineage (NCBI taxonomy): Eukaryota > Metazoa > Chordata > Ceratodontiformes > Protopteridae > Protopterus > Protopterus annectens. The sequence continues at coordinate 1,572,775,561 of NC_056743.1, forward strand.
AACAGTATTCCTAAAGTGGTACTAGCATCTGCAATGGTGATGGAATTCAATATTTCATCAGACATGCATAAGGCTGTTGCTGCTTTCACTTAAAGAAAAAAAAAAAACTTAACTGTTGGTTAAGTAAAATCTGCATCTTGTCTAGGTGTTAAAAAAGGGCAGTCATGTTTTGTCCAATAATGCTGATAAAATATGCTTTGAGTAATGATACTTTCCTATGTAAATGCTGAAAGCAACTGTAGCTATGGACCTATATGACCTATAGGTCAAATACATTCATTTAGCATAGTGCACATTGCTCGATCGTGCAATACACAGATTTTTATCTGCGAATTTCTTAATGCTGAACAGTCGGAATGTCATAAAAAAACACAGAATTTGACATTTCCGACCACTCTACCACCTAAACAAGTGCTACCATGGGTCAAAAGGGGGGTGATATTTTGCAATTCGCAACAATTGCAATCGCTTTTTTTGGGATTTTGCCGCACTGCTTTTGACAATAACCCAATCAACCATCCACTGGCCGATCAAATGCATGCATACTGACCCATCTCTGTATGTATTACACTGTAGCTATGTATTACTTCTCTGTTGTAATGTTTTGATATTTTGTACAATTGTCCTGTTGTAAATTTTCTCCCTGGGCTTCCACTGAAAAAGGATCTGTATCCAGTTGGACTTTCCCATTAAATAAATGTAAAATAAATAAAATAAAATAAATAAATCTACTGTGCCCAGCAGTGTGTTTCAGGATAGATTGCAACTGTAATTTAAATGCTTGATATTCCAAGACAGCCCTATCTCAGATGCATGAAGTCTTGTATGCAATTACTGCCAGTTAATCCACCACCTTTGCAGGAAGCTGTTCCATGCATGTACAATAATCTATTTGAATGAATACTTCTGAATGTCATCTGACTTGTTTTTCCTTAGCTTTACTCTGTGCCCCCTTCGTGTGAATTTCCCTTTTCAAAAAACAAGACTTTCATGAACTTTTAAGTTTTGATCATGTCTCCCATCTCTCTAGCTCTATCATTTTCTTATTTATCCGCAGCCTCCTTTCCCCCTCTTCAAATGTTTATGCTAAAACACCATACTGTTTCGATGGGGTTCCTATTAACTGCCAATACTAATTCATGTATTTGTACAGAAAGTGTCACCGAAAGTCGGTGAACTCTGAGATGTCATCTTAGCAGCTGTTTATAGAAACAGTTAAGTCCCCTCTTCTTATATATATAGATGCTTATTCCATATATCAATGAATTTCACTAGCCTTTCTTGCTACACTTTGATTATGATTTTGTATGATATCTGAAATAGGGCTGCCCCAAATACCTTCATTTATTCATTGTTATAAATTTCTTTGATTTTTAAACTTCACGCACATTTTGCTATAGTTTTGCAAAGTCTAGTACCTTTTTTTTTTTTACAATGCACTGGCTGTCTAATCTGTTGTATATTTTAGTTCCATTTGCAAATAAACATGCCCTCTCCTTCAGCTCCTGTATTATATACTTTATACAGATATTAAAAAAAGGACCTGTGCCAGCGTCAACTATTTATCCCTGTGAGAAGCCAATGATGGCTGTTCTTTCCTTTATGAAGAAAACATCTACAAAAACGTTGCTGTATTTTTATGCAGCCAACCTTTCCCAGCAACTTCCAGTTTTAAAAGCTTTGTTGTGACCTTGTGATCTGTGAAAAGATCAGATCCACTTCCTGAACTAGAATGTTTTGGTTGTCTGTCACAATGCCTTTCACGGTGAAGAACAAATTAATTTCACACTGCAGTCTGCAAATAACCATAGAAGTGCAAAGCCCTGAACTGTGTGTCAGTTCAAAATAATGTAAAAGACAAAAACTGTGGAAGTAGGGCAACAGTTAATGAGATACAGCGTAACACCTGGCACATATGAATATTGTCTGACTAGTATGACAGCTGGGGTATTATGGGTTCAAAATGTTTAAGGCACATATATGCAAAACATCACACAGTCTGCAGGGTACTGTGGCAACTCTGTGCTTTATAATAATTGGGTTGCCTGAGGCAGGGAATGTAACAACATTAATAGACTAAATCCACATTACTAACTTAGGTAACACCATATACTGGTATAAAGCACTCACTTCACAGAAAACGGATGTTTGCAGAATGCAGTCATGTAAATAAACTATAAGAATACAGTTGACATTGACATTTGAAACTGTAATGCTTGCAATCTGCACCAGTCTAACCACTTCATAGCTAAATGTTTGGGATGATAACAGTGACTATTGACTATGGCTAAAGCATAAGTGCCATACCTCTCAAGTGTCCAGATTTTCAAATAAGTCCAGATTATTGCCTCATATTTTTGGTCTGTTCCTCATAAAATGTATGGTTTTCTAGCAAATCATTGATGACTGAAGTCACTAAATGGTACACATTTGAGTTTCTCCAGCAACTTTCTTAGTTTATAGGAGTAATATTTAAAATTCATCCATGTTTGAGCCTCTCCCCGTTATTTTAGGCTTTGTCCAGATTTCTGGAGCTAAGAGGTTGAGAGATATGATACGTGCAGACAAACATATAAAACTATATAATCTGTAATTGATTAACTTGAATAAACAGCATAATATATTAAAATACTTACAAAAATTGTACATTTTCACAAACATGCTAGAAGGCAAAATGACAATTTGTGAAGAAAGCAACAGACTTCGGTAGTTATATTTTAATAAGAATCTACCATTTTTGATAAGACAAGCTATTTCTGATGCTAATAAACTTCTTTGCTAATATGGGATACCCAATAGCTCACAACTTACTCCTGGCATACAGTCTTATGAATGCAGCTTTTGATGAAAACTTTGTATTGTGACAGATACCTAGTATCTCTAATTCCTTTCCCCTGATAAAACAATCATTGACAAGGGTTAGCATAGTGGTAAGGATTATTCTTAATGTTTTTGCTTGTGAAAAGACTGAGCAAATTCCAGAGCGAGTTGTATACTTGGAGGGTCCTGAAAAACAGGTTGAGGATCCCTCCCATTGAGCATGAATCAAAGTTTCCTTATACAGCCAGCATTGATCTGAAGCTCCAAGGGCCCAGTTGTTCTATGATGTATTACATGGCTTATTTTTGAAAAAGAATTACAGTAGAAAGTCGATTATCAAAACTAATTGGGACCTAGGAGAGTTCAGATAATCAAACAGTTTGGATAATCAAACATATAATTGAACCAGATAAAAAACTTCTAAAATCTTGTTTTTTCTGCATGCAGGTAATACACTTTTCAACCTTTCAGTGATTCCAGTGGACAATAAAAATATTTTTCACACACAAATGGTTACAAGCTTAAAAAACAAGCACAAGTGAATATGTATCATGTTTACATATTCAGATTTTATGATTTTTCCTAACTGAAATCTTTGGAAGACTGCATTCAGATAATTGACATTTCAGATAATCGATGTTCAAATAATCGACTCTGCACTGTACATAACTATTCTTTTTACTGACAGAAGGATTTGTGCATATGCCCCCAATATCTATATATCCACATATAAGATTGGTGACATTATTTTTTTTTGCATATGCACATAGACATATTGACACTGCCCCTCTGCATACTCATATACTCACACTACCTCTAACAAGCCAGGTCTCTCACAAGATACACACACACACACACACACACACATACACACACACACACGCACACACACGCACAATACACATTTACCCATAGTCACATTGGAGGAACACTAGTCTACAAACTGCATGTCACTGGAGTATTGGAAAAAACAGAACAGCCAGATAAAAGATACACAAACATATAAAGAACATCCAGATTCCACATAAACTGAAAACATGGATGGTTCTCATGCCTAGAAAAATTAACAGACACTTATTTCAGCCCTTGCACCAACAGTCTGTTACTGCCAAACATGCTCATTCTGATAAGTTATTGCTACTTTGATTATTAACTGGTGACATAAGTTTGTCCACATACATCTACCTTCATTAATTTATCAGCCCAACACACACACACATACACACACACACACACACAGACACACACAGACACACACACACACACATATGCATGACACTGCCTCTGCCAATCTAGATCAATGGCTTTTAATTGTGATCAAATGACAGTAAGAATCAGTTACTCTTATCCATTGACAGCTTACATACCATTAGTTACAGCTACCACGTGTATACTTTAGATGTCTTATTGTGATAAAAACATGGCCATTGTAATGTGCCACAATAATGGATTTGAACTTGTTTCACACAAATACACCCTATCCCAGCAAAGGCAGATCAATGACTTTTAACTTGATTAATTGACAGTAAGGGTAAATCACTGTCATTAAACTGCCTCTGTGCACATCAATTATGACAAATTCCTTACCATTTTAAAGGATGCAATGTAGTTCTCTCTCTCTCTCTCTCTCTCTGCAGAAGTTATTAAATCTGTAGCTAGAAATGTATAATTATCCATCTTTTTAAATGCATTTTCTAATTAATCACTATATCCTTTGCATGGCTGAAAGATAGTCAAGGTTTATTCCTTTACTTGGTTGATGCAGGTAGGCTGACTAGAAATACTCCTGAGCATTGGCAACTATTGCCATTCAAACTATAACTTTCCAAATGTTCCTGCTGGTGTTTTTGAGGTAAATACAAACTGAGGCAATAGAGTAAAGACACCGTAGCATAATCAGCACTCTTCAGTTTTGGCTGCCTATTTCAAGATTCATTAAAAAGCATTTTGTGTCCACAATTTATTTTTTCCCAGTAATTGGGGGCACAAGAAGAGGGTTGAGACACTGGAGTTTACCCAGTTACCCCCAAAGTTGGCCCTAGCAAGATACCTTTGAAGGTGTATCCTGCATCAGGGAGTATAAGTCAAAAGATGACATTCTCAGCATTGAATTATTCAGGCTGAGTGATAATTTGCTAATACAATGTGCTACCCAGCTTAAATGAAGTACATTAACATCCATGTAGCTGAGTGACTGTTTATACACACAGTGATACCCTGTGCATGGAAAAAGGTGGAATACACCTTTAATTATGTGCTGTCTATAAAAAATGTAGAATGTGCCTTTAAAACTGGAAAGGAAAGGGGAATTTTGCTTGTAAGAGTTCTCAGACCAATTCAGTCAGGCAAGTAATTGTATTAGTTAGATAATGTTACATCATTTTTATATTGTATAAAAAGAACTCGCATATGCCTATTTTGTATTCTATGAAAAGGTTGTCTTTCAAAGAAAACCAAGTAAGTTCCTAAATTTGAGGTTCAGCATGAGATAAATCATGGGCTTTATCCATGGCTCATGTAGTTCTGCAGTTTTCTGGGGAGTGACAGTAGATGTGGCCTGATGCAGAACTCAAGTGAAGACTTTTTTAGTTGCTGAAACTGAAGAGAAGATATGTCAGGGCCTACAGCTGTGTTTACCAGAGTAGCATCCTGTAGATGGGGAGGCTTTTGTTTCAACTGTTGACATGGACTATAAAGTTTAGTATAGAGGTACAGTTTTCAATCTGTAAACACTTTATAAAGCCAAACTGGCTATTTTTATTTTATTTACTTATTTATTTTATTTGAATTTGTTTACTGGGGTAGGGCACTGATACAGTTCTGCCAATTTCAGACTCAGCCTGGGGTTAGTGTACAAACACTGTCAGAATGAATATACACAAGGTAAATATGAATTTCAAATGAATGGGGGGATAGGCAGACTCAAGAAGACAGTGACTAGAAAGAAGTGGTTAGGACTATTTTATGTGTCTGGGTGGGTTACATGTACATTTTGATTGGATAGCAAGGTGTCCTTTTAGCAGGATGCAAAATATGAGATAAAACAAGATGTCCTTAAGAGCCAGAGGGAGGAATTATTATAAACGTAGAGCTAAGAATAGATCAAGCATTGTTGGAGATATGCAGCAAGGTACCTGAGGAGCAGATCCTATTAGTTTTGAAAGTAAAAGGAGGGAAGAATGGTGAGAAAGTAGTTTGAATAAATGAGAACCTAGAAGGAGGTCTTCTCTGCAGCTAATCTGGATGAGTAAGATAGAAAGTTTTATTTTTTTCCTCCACTATGGTATAGTAACCAGTGTGTTTTTATAAATGTGTGCCTCCAATGTATTTCCAGGCTTATAGTACACATATTCACATAAACAGGCATCCGTGTGTGCTACTCAGGAAGAAGACAGACTGTGCTGTTCACTTTTTTGTAAGGCTTCAGATACAAAGTATTTTATGCATTCTTAAAGATTTTCATAGATTTTGACTTTAGATTCTGAATTTAAATAGACACGTCTATGAAGTAACATTAGGGATGGAAATATTCCATATTTAGCACTGTACTTACTCATTATGGTCAGCATGTGTGTAAAAATCAATAAAATAACCAGTGAGATATTCATATTCATAGTTGTTGGAAGGGAATTTGGCACCTGGACAACAAGCCAGTCTCCGCCACCAAATCTTTAAAAGAAAAACTGTGAAGTTTGACAGTTTAAAAGATGACAGCATGTGATCAACAAGAAAAGACAAAGTTAATAAGCTAATGAAAGAGTGAAACAGAACCAAGCTATATTATGTAAGCATTTTTAGTCTAAAAAGAAACCAAAGAATCTTGGTTTTCTAAATAACTAAAATCTTGGAAAAATGTGTTCACTCACAACTACTTAAACACCTCTCAAGTAATGCTCTTCTCTCCCCTACCCAACACGGTTTCCAGCCAGGGCATAGCACCATTACTGCCCTATTATCTTTTACCGACTCTGTCAACAAAGCCTTAGATGCGGGCCATCCTACCTCAGTAATCTTACTAGACCTATCTAAGACTTTCGACAGTGTCACATACTAAGCTAGTAAACCAACTATCACGACTAGGTTGCTCTCCAAAATCCCTCAACTTTTTTACCTCTTACCTACAAAACAGGGAACAATCAGTAAGATGGTTAAATGCACAATCTCATTACCAATCTAACAATATAGGAGTACCACAAGGATCCATTTTAGGTCCACTACTGTTCAATATCTTCATCAATGACCTGCACAAAGCCCCCCTAATCCAGAATCTCATTCAATACACCAATGATTCAACACTGATATCCACCTCTAGAAATTTCTCAGACCTCCTCACAGTTACACAACAGGGCTTTACTTCTATCGAATCATGGCTTATTGATGCACAACATATGCTAAACCCCAAAAAACTAAACTTTTACTTTTTTCAACAAAACCACCCAACATTGACTTCAAAATCCTAGCTAAAGACGGCACTGAAAGTGAACTAATGAAAACAGCCAAACTACTATGTATAACAATAGATGATAAACTCACATACGAACCACACATCCTAACTGCAATAAAGAAAATCCATTTCAAGCTAGGTAAACTATATTGTCACAAACTCTACTTGGGATAAATATACCAAAATAAAACTAGCCAATACCCTACTCATTCCCTCCCTTTTATATGGTAGTGCCATTTTTACTAATCTGCACACAACCCTTTGTAATAAGTTACAATCCTGTTACAACAAAATAGCCAAATTCGCCTCAGGAAAACCACACCGTTCTCATCACTGCCATGCCATCACTGAGCTAAGATGGCTAGAGTTTTCTCACCATCTACATTACACCCAACTAACCTTAGCCCATGAACTAATTTCTAAACCAAATGACTGCCCTGCCCTCAACTCAATCCTACAAACATACAGCCCCACTAGAACACTAAGATCTTCATATAAACTGATGCTTACTGTAACTAAACCCAACAAAAGAGCAGGACAATGTCTGTTCTCCCATACCATAGCTAGACTATGGAATAACCTTCCATCAGAAATAACCCAAATGGACCACCCAAAAACTTTTAAAGTAGTCCTAAAAACACATTATCTAAATAATCCATCCTGCACCCACCTCAGGAGCAAACCACCTTAAACAGCACATTTCACCAAATACTAAGATGACAAAACTTTTGTAAAACCCAGTCTTCACATTTACTAGTGTATTCTTACTATACAGGATACCATAATCTTACTAAGAAAGTACTGTTTCATACTCCTTACTTTTTTTCTAATGATGTAACATTGCAACCAATTGTAAAATTTCTTTCTAGTTTGAGTTTAATGTAAATCCTAAGAAATGTAAATTGTAATATGTTTTTTTCTCCCTGTTATATCTGTAATAGTTTTAAATTGTATTTTAAATATTGTCTTTCTTTGTATTTGCTTGTGGAGCTTTTCTCCCCGGGCCTCCACTGAAAATGAGTCTCTGACCCAGTGGACTTTCCCGGTCAACAAATGTTAATAAATAAATAATAAATAAATAAATAAATATAAATTATACCGTTTTGATGTTTCATTCTTTGAAATCCTACTGTGGTGTCAAAACATTGGTGCATGGAAATTATTGGTCTGCCCAGCACAGTGCTTGATGAAATGGAAAGGTCCGGACATGAAATATTACCCTTTTAGTATATTATTGCATTTAGTCACAGACTGCAGACTACACACCATATTTAGATGAGGCTGGAAAGTGTACGACATTACTGCTCTGGGCTTTTGACGATAGTATTGAAGCCCTTCAGTTTTCATTATATTTGAATACTAACCTTGTCCTGTTTTTTTTGGGGGGGGAGGTCAAGGCTGTGGATTATTTCCAAACTACATTTTCTGGGTTGTTGTGCTATCTCTTGATTCAAGTGAAGAATGTGGTTTCACAACAATAAACATTTCAGTGAGAAATAAACATTTCAGTTGTATTTTGATGGAAGGGTTTATCACTCCAGTGCCATGTAACTATGATCCTCCAGCTCTTTATTTTACCTTTCCCAAGTAAGCTTTTAGGCTTGTGATGAGCTAGACAAAATATATGAATAGATTCTTGGCTTATTTCAAATTGCACTGGCCATGACCTGTCATGTTTTCTGTTTAGTAAGTAATTGGACAAATATCAGCTGTCTTTTATTGAACACATTGTCACTGTAAGCTCACAGACTAAACATTAGTTGTAATAAATGACATATAAGATGGAATAATTTCATTTATAGTTGCTATACCAAAACAAAAGCTAGTATCATATATAATCTTTGATTAGCAGTCATTGGATTTGTGTTGTCTAGTTACAGGTAGAAAATCAGGTTAAAAAGTAGTTTGTGAGGTCACTGTCCTGCAGCTGTTACCAAGATCTGAGCGTGCTAGTGCTTGGGCAGGTGATAACACACAGATTATTCATGACGAGTATATTCAAACAAATCTGCAGAAATATAGGTGCTGATATGATGTGTGCATGTAATGGGCAGAGGAAATATTGTAAATTGTAACATAACTGCACAGACAAGAAAACAGGATCAAATCCTGTTTACTTTTATACCCTCTCAGTACCTCTCAGTAAGAGGCCTTGTAAATGCCTAAAGACAAGAAAAACTTACAAACTTCATGGAACATAGTGATGTGAAGGCATATTCCTAATTTATCAAATTTTAGACATCGTACGTAATCAGAACGAGCTTAACATAGAACCATGACATCACACATTGGGTGACTGCTTGTCTTCTGGAGATATCTTTTCACTTCAGTTCATCCTGTTATGACCACATAGGGTGGAAAGGTGGAAATAACTATAGTTCATCCTTCTCCCCAACATTTACCCTCAGTAGTCTAGCTTGGTATTTGAACCTCGATCAGTGGTGTCATGTATATGTATATACAAACCATCAGTTGTCATTAAGGGAGCTAATGCTAATAGGATCTGTGTGCAAGACAGTCTGAATTAAGGTTTTATGGTATTAAAGACTGTGCCCACCGTCTCTTATGTGCTCATCTTACACTTATGTATACTGTACATGTGAGTATATTATAAAAGGTAGCATAGGCAGACACATTTCCCAAGCAGCAACATTTAATTGCCCTGCAGTCTTCATACTATACTGTCTGAACGTAAGACAACACTCCTGCTTCTGCCATTATTTTCCTATATTTCACTTTATCCTGCCTTATTTTGAGTCATATTTGTAAGTTAGCCTTGTGATATAATTACATTGAACATATATGTTTTGAGAAGATGTAATTTTTCTGTAACTCTTGTGTATTGTAGACAATCGTATTGCTTCTCTTTCATGATAAAAATTATGTAACACTTTTAAACAAATCGGTCTCATTTAAAAAATGCATGTATATGTGTCAATTATATTTCCTTCTTGGCTTGGGTCTTCAACTCAGTTCACCCACCCAGGTAGCAAACAAAAATAACATACAATAAAACTATTATTATGTATTGTTGCTGCTGTATTTCTACAGTGTTCATTGTATAGGTCTGTACGACTACTAGTCCCAAGCATCTGAGAACAGAGTTATTTATTTTCCTGCAACATATCATATGATGGCAGGTATGTGGTTATTTCGTATTGTTTGAGAGTCGTTGGTATACTTGCTTGTTGTGAGAGTGTTGTGTAGGGATGGAGTTGTACTCTTGCTCATTAGTATGTATATGTTGTTGTTGTTGAAGATGCTCAAACACATGTGACTTGCTTATCAAATCATCCGCCATCATCGTTAACTCAATTTTCCCCATTTTTACATGGAATTATGGTGTCAAATCAAAATTAAAAATGAATGTATATTTGAAATATGTTTTAGCTTGGTAATGATTTATATGCATGTTTGCTTTGTTGTGCCAGGTCTTGCTGACTTGAATGTGATAAAATAATTGCAGTGATTTTACATTGGCCATGGGGTAAAATCTATTCCATGTATATGAAATGTTGCTTTCTGTGGTACTGCAAGAGGTACATACACCTTACAGATGCCCCAAAGTACGATGTGGCATCCAAACTGGGATGATGAAGCCCTGAAGATCTAATCTTCAAACATCACCACCACTTGTAACCAATTGAAAGAACAGACAGTTTGGCTACAAAACAAAATACATATCCTGTGAAGAGTTCTGTCTCATACACCCCTATGCAGGAAACTATAATTCTATACTCAAATCAGTTTGAATAACCAACTCCTAGGCGACAAACTGCTATGGAAAGATAATTCACACTTCAAAATCTGTGAATTAGTTTGGTGAAAACTTTGAACAGCTTGTCTTCTGAATTTTATACAGTTTCCCTACTGCTGTTATCTGGTCATTACCTCTATGGGCTGACATACTTACCACTGCACCATAGCATTATAGGGTACATCTAATCTCCATGAAAGATATTTAAAGTTTGGAACATGTGTCTGCATCTTCCTGTCCATGCATCTCATCCTGAGTTTGTGGTATCGGTTGTCGAAGCTGTGTTCTTGAAATGGAGATGGTAATGTGATCATCTAAGACTATGACCCCTGACAATGATGGAATTTGGCTGCTATCATCATTAGAACTGAATAGCTCTACAACATCAGGCAGCTTTATATCCCCAGTGGAGGACCCTGATAACATAGAACATGTGAAAACACAAAAGAAATAACCCAAATTAAGTAAGATTCATTTACCAGTAGCTGCAGCCCTGTGAATAAACTGCTACTATGTAATACAGAGGTACAGGAAAATAATAGGTGATATACCTTGTGTTAGTGGCCTCTGAACTTGAATCCCAGATGTTCCTGCAAAATGAATTTGTCATGGTTATAAGTTCTGTTAACCTACACACTGAGTTAGCATGGTAGATAGTCATAAATAAGTCATACCCACCTGGGACATCACCAACAGATACACAGGACAACCTCCTCATGTTATCACAAGTCTCCGTCACTCTGCCATGGAATGTGGAAATGTACAGGCTCATGCAGCCATGTCAGTTGCACCTCTCTCTGTTGATGGTGGTTTATTTGGCATACTGCCCTGTGCTTATATGGCAGGCGGGCTGCCTGAGATCTGGTGGCACTAATCATGTCAGTGGCCCTTTGTCTGATTTTACTGGAAGTTCTGTTTTGGCTACCAACAGCATTAATATCAGCAATAACCTATCAGACATGATCATAAAAGGGCCAGGCACACCTTTAATGGCCGATCATCCACTGATCAGGGAGACAGATGGCCTGTATCAGGATGTTATTCCATGGCTGGGAGGATGTGCATTTCTTCTGTTCCTTATAGAAATTGTTCACATTTTGTACAACCTTCTCTTTATTTTCCTGTTTTAGCACTTCATGCCTATTTTATGTTGCAACACAATATACACTTTGTTCTGTTTATTTCAATATATTAATTCATTGGAAAAAATAATTACTCCATTTCCTCACATCATTTCATTTTATTTTCCAAAACAATCTGTTACTTAGTTTCTTCATTACCTTCAGTATTGCTTTCGCCCCTCAAGCAAACCAAAGATTTCCATGTTTCATACATGTTGTACATTTCAACTTAAAATTTTTTACAGCATGTCCTATGTTCCACATTGATTGAATGTTTTATCACAGTTTCTGCTAATCATGAATATTGTTCATTCATTCATGGTGGGATTACAGATTCTGGTAAAGATTCAGAAAGAGCAGTAATAGAGCATTCAACACCTGAGGCGCATAACTGTTTTACAAGCCAGTGAGAGAATCTTATACTTAGCAATTTCAAAGCCTCTAGGATAGAAATCATGTTAATGAGGCTAATGAATGTGTCTGAATCACATATTGTTTCATTGCAGCAATGACTAATGCCTTGTTGAGAGGCTCATCTACCTGCACTCACATGAGGTCCTGCAAAGCATGCTGAGCATGTGTGGGTAGGTCAATGACCCCATGAGGATGTGAGGAAAGATTATTTACGTCTATACCCTACAGAGGTGCTAATGAGTTAGAAATCATTGTGTACACATGTTACGTGCCATTGATGATCATGCCATTCTGTTCATGCGTGACTAAGTCATGGAGGCACAGTAACTGGTCATACTAATTAACAGCCCCATGTTGCACATCACATACCAACATTAACCCGCATGAGCACAAGAAGGCTCTGGAATGCGACTTGAAGAATGGCTATGGCTTTTAAGGGCAATGATGTTGACAGAGCTCCCAGGAGATGCAGCAAGGAAAGTAAAATATTTCACTGCCTGCTGCATGAGGAAGAGTGGGTGCACCTGACTGAAAACTCCTGTGAGAGTCCCCAGTAACATGGATCTACTGGGCGTAGTCTTGCCAAGCAGTGTCTGAAGTGCTGGCACTAATGCAGTCATCTGCAGTGGTACTATCCTGATTTTCTTAGCTGTTGGGAAGAAGAGGTCAGATTAAAGGTCTTTTATATACACTGTAAGTACTTTTACTAGTCTCACTATTCTGTAATTTTTTTGTAAGCTATTATGATTGTATTGGGCATCTAAATAAGTATTTTTCTATTTTTTTGTCTTTTTTACAGATCAGGTAGAAATCACAGAGGACTCCCTTGTTTTGCAGAGGAGGATGGAATGACTCTCCGGGTGAAGGGGTGTATTCATTTAGTAACATTCTGTGGTATTCATTACTATAACTGCCAGTTGTGTAAACACTGTCAGAGTGTGTACCTGTAGAAGTGGCATTATTTTGTTATACTACTGTATCTTATGTGCTACTAATGAAGTAATTGCACTTATGTCCGTCTATGTACTGTTTTTAAATACTAAGTCATCTTAGGACTGACAGGTGTCCTAAGATTGTATAGGTCTGACGGCATTGTAATGTAGTATCTGTTAGGAAAGTAAAGCATTGTACTTATAGATACTTTTCTTCATGTCTCCATTAGCAGGATGCATGGCATAACCATGAGTTATATTGGCACATGTTTCTACTGATATAAGCCCATCTGTCATAGTACATTTACTGATTACTGATCTGACTTGTTTATCAAATGCAGGAACTGTGCACACTTCCTAATTCGGGTCGATGATTGAAAACATCGAACGACATATGGTCGACACCATATGGTCGATGTCTTCAAACATCGACCTTATAAAAAGACAAAAAAAAAAAAAGTACCCTAACGGGTTTAAGCAGGTGGGCAAGCCCCCCTGCACCCCCACTCCCCCCGCTACTTAAAAATACCAACTCCAAGACCGCACTACATTGCAGTAAACAGAAATCTCCCCTTACGGAGATTTCCATTTACACGCTCGAGATTCTGAGCGTTCGATATTCTCGTGTTGACAGTGTCAGATTCAACATTGTCAGCGTTCGAGAATATAATATAGGCCCCCTAATTCAGGGTATAAATGTAGCTGGGGGGTACTACTGGCTTTGTAAGGGGTGGATAGAAAAATGTGTGGCTGTTTGTCCTGGATGTGCTGTTATTGTGACTGTATTTATTGGGAGGGAATTAGTAGTTTGGGAGGTGTTTGTATTGGCCCAAATATTGATTGGTGGCTGTGTTCCCATTGACACTTTGTTGACCATGATTAGTCTGACAGCTGTCACTGCTAGTCATATCTTCCCTTGACATACATGTTTGTATTGCTTTGCCCATGCTAGTAGGCTGGTGCATACCACTTACCTGTACAGTGCTTGCAGGGGATCCATAGGGGCGGTAGTCCACATAGTGGACAAGAATTGTTCCACACAACATTATCATGTCACCACTTCATCATAAACACATATACACAGACAAATATGCAATCCGGGCAATGAGACCTGCAACACTGCACAAGTGCCTGCAGATTCAAACATAAAAGGTCTTGGGCTAATTCAGGTAGACAGAAGTACCTAAAGTGTCCCAGTAGCATATTTACTGCTAGTTTAGTACACATTTACATAGCACTTTGATAGGTCATATGTAATCAATATTTTTTTTTTCTTTCATTCAATCTCTTTGCCACTCTCCTTATTTTTTGTAGTTGATTTCATGTTTGTCATTTAATTTCTGTTTCCTTTTCCTTTAAGTCCTGCCAGTGGTGCCATCCACACCCTCCACACACATCAAGAATGGACTTCTCCTGGCTTCTGACCTAGCTCCCATCAGGTATATATGGAGGCAGCCAAGTTGCTTTTCCTGTAGTCTCTTGTTGTCATTCATTGGAGGAAAGTGTTATTTTGTCCTCAGGTGACACTGCCTGGGTCTTCATCTCCCAACAGGAGTTGGTAGAGGTTGCAGGGAGAGTTGGTGAACCTGTGGCTGGAAGCCTTCATCAGCCACTTGGAGAGAATCTGTGTGCAGCTTCAACAATTCCAGTGCTGCATAGGTCTGCCTTCAACACCTCAGGAAGGGTACAATGGGGAAGGAAGTCAGGGTTTTGCACCGTGGAGTAAGGAGCATTATACTTACCCTATCCCTGACATTCTGGTGTTCCCCTTTCTTCTGTGTCTTCCCCCTCTTCCATGTTTGTCATTCATTTCTTCCTGTCACCAGAGTCCTCCATTTGTCTGCATGTCTATAATTCCACTGTTACCCCCAGTGTGTCATCACCTCCCCTGCCAGCTTTTGTATGTGTTTTGTGTTTATTTTTGTGCTCCTGGTTCAAAACCTCTCTGTCTCTGTCTGTTTCCATTCCTTGTGTTACCGTTACATTCTTCCTCATCCTTCCTTCTCAGAACAAAAAAAGGTTACCTGTTCTCACAAAAATATACCCTTTCCCTCCGCACTCCCATTCTTGCCTCCTCTGTTACCATGCTGCACCTCTATTCCGACTTTCCTGTACACCCATTTCCACCTCTTTTAAGGTTATAAAATAGGTGTAGACATTTCTGTAGGGCCTGGACTGTGGCATGCAAGCTTTCTTTTACCATTGCTTTATAGCTCGCATGCACATGCTTAGATTTGTTCATTCTACTTGCCTTGCACTTCAGTTAGGGATTTTCCTGCAGTTGTAGGAATCTCTTTCTCTCTCTCTCTCTCTCTTTCACTTGTGGGCATGCCATTTGTGTGGGCAGGTTTTCTAATTAGTTTCAGTTTGGTCTGTGAAACTCCAGCTAGTTAATTAATAATTGGCTTCAGGCTGCATTACATTACAAACCTTAACCGCAGCAGCCTCAACAATAATTGCAATAGGCATGTTTCTGAATTCCAGGGTTAGTTTTCTCACTTATACATCAAACCATTTATATGGATGCAAGAAGCCACTTTCCTTCTGTTGTGCTTCATACCCCCCTCCCCCCCCAGTCAGACAGAAGCTACACTCATCTTTATTTAATTATATTATGCCTGTGGCCTGAACCTGTTTTTCTTAATATTCATTTGCAGTGTGCAACCCTTTATTAGCTGCTTTGCACCACTTTGGTTTATGACTAGCTGTAGCATAGTAACAGAGCAAACTTCAGCATCTAAGAGTCCTGTTAAGTTATGGTTGAGTTAAACTAGTCTAGTCAACCTTAGCCTAGTACAGTGTGGCAGAGCATTAGTGACTGCTGTGGGATTTGATCCCATCATTTGACTTCTGTCTGAGTGGAGTTTAAGTTTATATATCTGCGTGGGTTTTCTTAGTGTTTCACCAAAGACGCCATAGCAGAGAACTGAACTGGAGAAACATGCTATAAGAGCAAAAGCAATCACTGGACAACTGCATTGCCCTGCTGTGTTAAAGCAGTTTATTAGTGCTGTATTTCACTGCATTAACAAGTTAAGGACAGGACATTTTTCTGGTAAATATGGAAATGAGCAAGTGATTATTATTATATTATGGAGAATAGAAGAAATTGGCATATTGTGCTACATTTGTACGTACTGTGTTACACGGAAGCTTTGTTTTCCCACTCTGGAGAGTTAAATAATTGTGCACTCAGTGCCATACAGCCAGAGAATGTGGACCTTATATTGATAATCCAAAGGCATATACCACACATAAACTCCAGTCTGACCCTATGTTGGTAATCTGATGGCCTGCACCACACATAAACTTCAGTGTGACCTCTTGATGATTCAGTGGCATACACCACACATAAACTCCAGTCTGACCTTATACTGGTAATCCAATGGCATACATCAGACATAAACTCCAGTCTGACTGTATGCTGGTAATCGAATGGCACGCACCACGCAAACTCCACACTGCTTTATGTTGGTAATCCAAAGGTATATATCATGCATAAACTCCAGTCTGACCTTATGTTGGTAACCTGATGGTATACACCACATATAAACTCCTGTCAGCAACACTTCTCATTTTCATTGAGCTATAGTTTAGATGACTATGTTTTCTCAAAAATAATACCTAGGTTTATAAAACAAGCTTTCAGTTTCACAATGGCAAATCACCCATATGGGTCCTTCTACAAAAATCGCTCTATAACTATCTCTTTACCACCTGGATTTATAATTGCTTAACTGCAATAAGCAGGTCACAAAATAATGCAGTATCCAGTTTGTCCTTCCAACACTGTGTCTTCTCCACATTGGCACCATCATCATTTACAACATTGCATGTAAACAAATAATCCAGTGGTCATCTCTCTGCCATTTTTACTATACCTCTTTTATTGCTAATTACTTCTTGCTTATTATTAGTTATTAATGCCCCTCAAGTGGCACAGTGCCTAGAGTTGCTGCCTCACAGTGTTTAGGTCTCCAATTTAGTTCTCGACTGCGGTCATATCTCTCAACTTCCTAACACAAAAAGTCTGGACAAAGTCTTAAATAATGTGGGAACATATTACTCCTATAAACTTAAAATGCAGTTAGAATAACAGGATTTGAGTTAGCTTGCATTTTCTGAAGGATATGGAGTCTGAAATTCAAATGTATGTCTTTAGTTAGCGACTTCAATCTTTGTGGTTTGCCAGAAAAGCACACATTTTAAGAGAAGCAAACCAAAAATGTGAGGCAAAAATCTGGACATTCTGCAGAAATCTAGACAGTTGAGAGGTATGACTGAGGTACTTTTAAGTAGGGTCTGCATGTTCTGTTTGTGTCCATGTGCGTTTTTTTTAGGAGTTCCAGTTTCCTCCCACTTCCCAAAGACATGCTGTAGGTGACATTAACTTGAGGACCCACCAAGTATGTGTAAAATTTCTGTGTGTGCGTATAGATGTGTGTGTGTGTGTGTGTGTGTGTGTGTGTGTGTGTGTGTGTGTGTGTGTGTGTGCGCATATCTGTATCCTGCAATGGGCTAGTGATCAGTACAGGATTGGTTTCTCTTTTTTTTCTCCCTTTGAATGCCATGATAGACACTAATTCACCTGCAACCCTAAACTGAATTAAGCTAGCAATAAAACAATAAATGAATGAGTAATGTCCTACTATTACTACCATTTTATTAGTCTTTCAGCCACAATTGCATAAGGAACTCATCCACTCTGCTTGCTATATCATTCCAACATGTCTATTTTTTTTCCTTCCCTTCTCTGCTCTGACTGGACCCAGTGGCCCCCCACTATTTGTGCCCAAATGGTCTAATCTGTAAAATTACCTTACTATTATGATACTGTACTCACTTTTATGGCTATCATTCCATGTTTACTAACCTGTATGTATCCAGTATGCAACCATATTAAAAATAACAGGAACAAATGGCCTACCAGTCAATAAACATACTTACATACATGTACACAAAAAGGCATATATACATGACTTTCAGATTTACTGTTATTAGGAAACAATACAATTCTCCAGAATTCTTAACACTACCTGCATACGCTGATTGTCAGTCAGTTTTAGAATACCCTGGATACGTACTTGAATTCACTGCCTTCTGTCTTATAAGCATGGTCTGGGTTAGACTGTCTTATAACTGTGTTTCTTTCTTTCCATTCTGTATACATTAATGTATATTTTATCATTTTATTCCTTATGTGATCTTTATTCCTTCCATTTAAGATGTGCATCTCTGTAGTGTCAGTCCCATAGGAGCAGCATTTAACATCAAAAGTATCTGGTTTCAACTTTTATCAAAGAATGGTTTAATTAATTTCTGAAACCAGAACTCTTTGTAATTATTTTGATACCTTACACAGTGAAAACTCAGCATAAATGGATATGCTGTGAGAGCAATTTTTACAGGGCCTTTTTGAAAAGCTAGCTTTTTTTGGAAATGAGAAGTAAGCAATGATGGTGTCACGTAGGTAAAACATCTGAGGGGCACAGTCAGCTCAGCACAGACACTCCAAAATTCAATCTCAAAGTCAATGGCTTGCTTTCACAGATTTTTGCATCCCATGTTTTTAGTTATCAAATACTAACAGGAACAGCCATCAACAGATGTCAAGATGTCTGGCTCATGAACTTAATATACACTAGGGGGTTTCTCTCGCATAGGGCTTTTAAAAGTTTCAATCAGTCTACTGACTGGTTGAAATTTTGCTAACAATCTTAAGAGTTTGTAAAACTAACTGATTTTTTTTTTACCTGTCATCCTTACAATATCCATATACAGAGATAGATATAAACAATGTCATTTCCTGTACTGCACAGCATTTTGTAATACTCACCAGCCAACTGCAGAAGCTGCAATAATTATATAGCATTTCTAGAAATAGGAAAAGGCTAATCACATTGGTTCAATGTTTACGTTTTTTACCTGAGTTTTACTCAGCCTGTGCTGCATTAAAAAGATGTTTCCATTACAGATACATTAATGAAGGACACTACTAGAAGTCCAATCAGGTTTCATTTCATTGTAAACACATTAGTGCTCTGCTTTGCATTTATTTTTGTACCTCCCTGTGTAAAAAACAAAACAAAACAAAAACATCTATCCAGCTTCAAAGGAAATTGTTGAGATTGTTTTAAACCTCAATCTAGGTAATCAACAGCCTTATTATCTGCAATGCAAATTACTTTATTGTTGGACAAGCATCGAGTTAATTTAGTTTCTTACACTGCATAAGCCACTGAAAGTGTAATAAGGTGGTATTGTAGTGGGCACTAGTCTCCTTCTTCTGATGAGTTTCACTTTTCTCATATACCTTGAAATTATCTGATGTCTGCAAATGCAATGTAGTGGTTTTCCAGCACAGCTGCACCCAATCATGCTTAGTAGTTGGCATTTCAGTGAGCATGCAAAACTCAAGCTGTCATATGAGATTTTAGTCAACAATACCCCAGTGTCCAAGTACAGGGTCTAACAAGCTATGTAATCAGAGCCTAATTACCAGCACCTCAATTATCTGGCGCAGGAGAGCTCAGCTTCTCTAACAAGTTTCTACCAAGAAGAACTTCAGCTTGCTTATATACATCCCCCATGAGCAGCAGAGCTAAATTCCAGCAACTAGTTTCCTAAAAACAGACAGTTCAGAGTGAGAAGCAAAACCACACCATACAATACTGTACTATGCTGCCATAGGACAGCTCAAGCTACAGAACCAAATCCTAGTCATGGATAAAGCCAAGGATAGACAATGTAAGCCAATGTGTCCAACTTCATTTTCAGTGGAAACATTTTAGGCATCTCAAAGCCACCAAAAGAATGACATATTAACACACACAGATATACATATAAAAAGACTCATGAGTTATTTAGTCCATAAGTGCTGCAGTAGTTTATAAGCATACTTGAAACTTCCTAATGATATACATTTCACTACTGTTTCTTAGGTGCTGTACCAAAGGACCTCACCACCCTCATTTTGAGGAAGTATTTCCTTAAGTATGTCTTAAAATATCACCTTCCAGTTTTTATCTGAGATTCCTTCCCCCTTCTTAGTTTTTTTAATTCCACCTTTCTCAATAGCTGGCCTACTATGTGGTGGACCAAAATCTCATTTGCCATTTCTATTCATTCTTCCGCAGTAAATGTATCTAGCTGTGTATGTATCTGCATGGGACCCGTATGGATCACCGAACAGCAACATAACTGAAACAGATTTGGCCGGGCATACTTGGGTGAAAGTGCTTTTCACCGAAAGGCACTTTCGTGTAAGGATGCCTGTTGCGGAGATCGCACTACAGTGGGGATAAGGGAAAATTCCCTTTTCCCCACTGTAGTGCAACCTCGGAGGAAGAATGTTTAAGTAGGGGGGGTGTGAGGGGCACAGCCCCCCACATGGGGGGTGCAGGGGGGCTTGACCCCTTCAAAAACATAAAAGTAATGTTTTATTTTTTTTTTAAACACACTTTAACAAAAGTGCTTTTTCGGTGAAAGTGCTTTCGTTAAAGTGTGTTCGGTGATTGTGGATTTGGACTATTGAACTTTTGTTCAATAGTCCTAGATCCATCTGCACATACCTCAAGTCCTCCACTCTTTTCACCATTCTGGGAACTCTAAGCTATATTCTTTCTACCAACATCACCTCCATTTCCCTGTATCAATGCCTGTAATGGATGCAGCACTTCACATGCAGTCTTGCCATGTTCTTGTACAATGGAAAGATGGCCTCAATATCTCAGTAATTATAGTACCACAACTGCACCGATCATACTGTCGCAACTACCCTTCTGAATTTTACAAACACAGTCAACCAACTCAGAAATGAAGGTAAAATATTATCATCATCTTCCTGGAATTTTCCAAAGCTTTCAACAGTATCTCCCACCAGAAGCCCTCAATGAACTATCCACCTTAAAACTTAGTCACTCATCTCTTTCATGGTTCCAAGGCTACCTAACTGACCATCAACAAACTGTCAAATGGCACCAAAATCTCTCCATGCTTCTCCCAGTCACAATGGGAGTTCCCCAGAGCTCAATTTTAGGTCTTTTACTTTTCTGTATTTTTACTAATAAACCACACACTGCCAGCTGCCTTGCCTGTATAATTCAATATGCAGATGACTCTACACTTATCTGAGCTGCATCCACTCTAAATCAACTTAAAGAAATGACACAACTGTTTTTCTCAGCCATGGAATCCTGGTCCTTAAATTCTCAATTAATTCTTAACCCAAATAAAACTAAACTAATTATCTTCAGACCCAATAAATTCTTAGAAGGTTCATCCTTACTTCAAATCCATTCTTCAAACAATGCCATCATTTCCACAGTATCTCAAACAAAACTCTTTGGTGTACTAACTGATAATAAACTAAAATTTGAAAAACACCTTGCACGGATTATCAAAAAGACACACATAAAGCTAGGAACACTATACAGAATAAAAAAAAATACCTCACCAACACTGTTAGGCACTCAATTGCCAGAACTCATCTACTCTCCACCCTGCTATATGCTTCCCCAGTTTTTTATCAACCTAAAAAAAACAGATTTAGCAAAACTAGAAACTTACTACAATAAAGTAGCAAATTGTGCAACACATTCTCCACACAGAACCCATCACTGCTCCGCAGTACTTCAACAACTGGTTAGAACTACCAGACTACGTAACCTTTACCCAGCTTATCACCGCCCATAGACTTTTACATCAACCAGTGCCTAGCACTCCAAAAGCTTCTCCAACCATATACCAATAAACAGGCCCTCCACTCCTCTAATAAACTTTTACTGCAAATCTCCAAATCTAACTACTAAAAAAACACTTAAACAGCACCTGGCTTTGCTTATGCTCTACTCCTGGCTAATCCCTTTCCTCCTGTCTATCAGCCACATACACATAATATCCTCCTGTCTATTGCCCATTGACACCTAGTGTAATAGAACTCTTAGTATAATATAGCTCTTAAATTCTTCTCTCTTATTCTCCCCTCTCCACCCCCTCTTAGCATAGTTGCAATCTATTCATCCTTTTTCCTCCTACGGTACATAAAGCATGCTCTATCTTAAACTCCTGCCTGCTCTTTCTCCACCTAACTCTTTTCTCTCTACTTTCCCTTGATAAACTAAACTTTTTTCTCCCTCCTCTCTTGACTAATTACTCCTTGACACTACACTTTCTCACAACATTAATTTTCCTTGTGCTTTCTCTATAGACTTATCTTTAGTCTTCTTAACACCTAACTCCCTCCACTTTTCCTGTCTTCAGTAAATTCCTTCCTTTCTTCCTTCCTTCCCGTCTCTCTGCCCTGTTATAAAAGTCTTTAAATAAGCACACCTTCACAACACCACTTACCTTGCTATACAGTATGACTTTCTTTTCTGTGCCATTGCTTTGTCCACCATCTTTAGATAATGTCCCTATAAAAATATGATGTAAAATTGTTGTTCTTTATCTTTAGGTTCTTTATCTAATGCATGTATAAGTGATTGTTGTGCTAAATGTCACTATTGTGATACATATGGAATGTCCCTTATTGCAGTTTAGTATGCTAAAACACACTCTGGCTAGGCTTATAAATGCCCTAGGGCAGATAGCCTAGTATGAACCTATGAACCTATAACCTCGAAAAAGGGTATAGCAAAATTCATTTAAAATGGGTGGCGAAAGCCAAACACACTCTGGCTAGGCTTATAAATGCCCTAGGGCAGATAGCCTAGTATGAACCTATAAACCTATGTATCTTTGTAAGTAATGTATCTACTATTGTCTTTGGAGATTTTGTGCGAAATGTGAAATAAATAAATAAATAAATGATCGTGGCTTTGTTACACTGCATTATTTATGGGGTTATGATTTTAAGATCCACTTTCTTCTGTGCCATCCTATCATAATACATCTATATATTGGTTCCCAAAATGCCTCCCCTAAATAAAGTGCATTACCTGCCATTTCTTTGCATTAAATCCTAGCTGTCACATGACTACCTACCCTATAGGCTGCATCATGTCTAACTGGAGCCTTACCTCTCCATCCATAACCATCACACAAGTCTTGGAATCATTACTGCACAGGCCTACATGTCTTTCCAACCCCGGTACAATTGACACAAATGTACTCTAAAGAATTGATCCAGGTACTGAAATCTAAGTCACTTAACTGAGTCTTGGTTTCCATCCTGACAGTTCCACCCCATTGCCATCCTTCATTTCCAGTCACTCAGCCAGTTGCTTTTTCATTTTGTAATTTCAAGACCCATCCGTATATCTTCCTGTAATATATAATGTATTTGTTATGGGTTATATAGCCTTAAGGTTAATAAGGTGGCTACTGTTATCTGTTGGTTATGAGAAACATAGTTCTTCTAGAGAAGTTTCAAATTAAATAGACACCTCTGTGAGGCTTGACCACGTCTAGGATATATTTGCATTATTTACTGGCCATCTAGGCACTGTGTAGTATCAGAAATACAGAAAGGTTTGTCAGAATTAAAGAAATGTGTACAGAACTGAAGAAATATATTTGCTTTTAGGAGATTTTCTATTTGGAAAGCATGGAGATGTAATTTACATTGGAAATATATTTCAGATGCCACCCATCCCTACCCCTGAAATTCATTCCTTCAGCAGAAACTTGGAAAAAAATGAAAGCTCGGCATGCATAAATTTAGTTTCTTCCTCACTTTGAATAAACTAGCTGAGAAGCCTGTAAAGCCAGAGTGTACAGAATTCTTGCACATCACTGAGGAAGACATAATAACTCTCTCTTGTATATAATGTATGGTCAACTTTGCTTGCCGTATGTTTTGCTTATTTCCTTTTATTGTATTCACATATTGTACTACTTTGTTATTATCTTAATATTTGTAATCATTGTTCAATTTTATGTCTGTTTAATGTGTACTGTCAAGCTTTTCTTCCCAGGCCTCTGCTGAAAATGGGCTCATACCCAGTCTGACTTTCCAGGTAAACAAATGTCAAATAAATAAATAATGGTATAGTATTTTCTTTCTGGTATTTAATTTTCTTGAAGAGGTGAGAAACAAAATACCAGCACTTAGAAATGCAGGAAATATTGCAAACTCATAATTTCTCATTCATTTGATATTTCTATCCACAGCCCCTGTTCCCATTTTTGCACATGGGGTCGAGGTTTCACTTCAACGGTGACAATTATCTAGACAAAAGCACACAGTTCTAAAGAGCCAAATACTCGGAATTTGATGAGTTGCAAGATTCTCTCATAGGAGATCGAATAATTTGTGGCATAAGAATAAATGTTAAAGGGACAGATTATTCTGAGAACGAGATGCCCTTACCAAATGTCTGGCAGTTGTTGCAGAAGTTTAGGTTGCAAGCTGTAGTTCCAGGGGTAGAGGGTTTGAATCCTAAGCCTTCATTTCCTGTTTTATGATGTGACCTTGAACAAGTCACTTAACCAGATATTTCTCCCCAGTTCACTCTGAAAGGGGGCTGTGTGTCCAGTGGGCCTACCTGGTTAAAATGGATGTGTATAGTGCAAATGAAAATATTAGTACACAGTGGACAAAATTAACTGAGTCAAAGAATATGTGTAAAAGCATACCCCCAGATTCTCAAAAGCTTGCACGAAGTGCAAGATCGATGCAGGAGCTCAAGCAGGCAATATGTCTGTCGTGCGATCCAGGAACAGCCTGCAGGGGCATGCATGAGTGCTCCTGCACTAATCCTGCACAGACTAAGCCGTGGTATACAAATCACCCCATTTGCAGGAGATATCTATGCAACTGAGGTGATTTTGCAATCTAGGAAGCTTGCAACAGTCCGTGCAAGACTAGTGCTATCTGCAGAAATGTACTCTGTTAGTAACCGAGTACATTTCTGCAAAATCCATTACGGAGCCGTGACGGCCCCAAATAAAGGCTGCATATCATGTAGTAAGCATGCCAATGGCCAAGTATAAGGCCACTGGCATTGCAAACATTAAAAAAAAAATGCAAAAATCAACGTTTATTTTTTTTTTTAGCCATGCAGGGCAGAGGCACTCAAACGTGATCGGGGGAAAATAACAAAAAGAGCCTAAAGTAAGCATTCTATCTAAAATCAGTATTCTGCCATGCAAGTCAATGGCAGGCAGAAGACAACATGGCCAGTGAGTAGTGGTTGCTAAGGGGGGAGGTTCAGTGTGAGACATGTAACTATGCATTAGCAGGCAATCCTATGCAAATGAGGGGAAGGATAGTGAATCCCAGTTTTCCCCAGCACGTGACTCAGGTCCCAACAGTGTAAGAGTAGGAATACAGGAGTTAGGTGACATCATAGGGGTGTGTGTGTGTCAGGCATACTGTAAGCGGATTGGAGCCCTGTGGCTGGGGTTTGCTCCTAGCTTAGCACAGCTAAGCTAGGGGGTGTGTCTAAACCTGCCTAGCACTCTTTACAAAGCCTAAGCGGGTGTGCGTGCCATGCACCGGGTTTTACAGGAAGAAAAAAGAAGTTAAACCAGGAAACAGCAGCAGTGTGCACATTTGAGCACTCTGTGCGGTGTGCACACGGACTGCAACAGGAAGGCAATGGTAAGGGAAAACAGCAGTAGGAAGGCAATTAAGGAGAATTAGCTTAGCTGGCAGGTGAAATGTATCAGAACCAGCCAATTACACAGGCAGCAGATCAGCCCAGCCCAGTACACTACTATAAACTATGCAAACACCTTCCCCTCTGTTTTTTCCCCACACTCTACACCCCTTATGTAAACAAGTGGGGAACTTTTAATACTCACAACAGCAAAATGATTGGGGCTACAACAACTTGTAGAAGAGGCTGAGGGTGGTGAGGATGTGAATGCTGCCAACCAACCCACAGTGAGGAGATGGAGAAGAGTGTACAGACCCAAGGTAATCTATCAGGGGCTACATGAGCTGGAGATTGTGGAGCACTATAGGGTGGACAGGGACCTCCTACAGCAAATTGTTGAGCTGTGCCAACCACGCCTCACACACAGAGCTAACAGAGGGGAACCCATCCCAGTGGATACCAAGTTATGTGTAGGCCTACGAATACTAGCTACAGGTACCTTCCAAAGGCCAACTGGGGATATGATGGGGATCTCACAAGCATTAGCATCCAGGGTACTTCACCATTTTTTGGATACCATGTCAGCACATGTCAGTGAGCATGTATATTTCCCCAACACCCATGAGGCTTTGGCCAACAATATGCAACTGTTCCACCAAATAGCAGAATACCCTGACATAGTTGGTGCTATAGACTGCACACACATATGCATCAAAGCACCACCCGATGAGCAGGGTAGGGTCTACATCAATCGCAAGGATTTCCCCTCCATCAACTGCCAGGTTGTGTGCGATGCCCAGGGCATAATAATGAATGTGTGTGCTGGCAGCCCTGGAAGCTATCACGATTCCCACATCTGGCATCTGACACAGCTATACCAGAGATTTGCCAATGGGGACATCCCTGAAGGTCACCTAGTGGGGGATGCTGGATACACACCGGAGCCGTGGCTGATGACACCCATTAGAAATGCACACACACCTGAACAAGACCTCCATAATGAGGCACATGCACAAACCAGAATTATAGTAGAGCATGTGTTTGGGATGCTAAAGTCATGGTTCCAGTGCCCTGACACATCTGGTGGAGCCGTGCAGTACTCACCAGCTACATGTACCCAAATTGTCCTTGTATGTGCCATGCTAGACAATATGATCCTGCAGAAACAGCTGCAGCAGGAACAGAATGAAGCAGGGCCATACAGCTCCCCACCATTGCCAAGTTCTGCACAGGTACAGAGTGACTTGGAGGAGGAACATCCTGAGCCTGCCCCAGTAGGCAGAAGGAGGCATGCCCAGTATGCCCTGGGCTTGGCAAATAGGCAATTCATAGCACATACACTGCCACAGGAAGGACCCAGGGAATAACACTTCTCTCTGACTCTCACACACAGTAAAAAGGATGCACAACATTACACTACCTGTGCTTAACCATGTACAGGGAGTGTACTATGTGCATCCAACACAGACGGTAACAAAAAGTCATTCTCTCCACAACGTCGAACCAATCACATTTTATTAAAATGACAAAGCTTTCAGATATACAAACAATCCTTCCTCAGTGTCTTACAAAAATGAAAAGCTCAAGCTAGTATTTATAGTAAAAAACCTGTGACACAGCCATTAATTAGATAGGGTGAACACCCAATTTTTAAAGAAACAGAAATAGCAAAAATAACAACAGGTATACACATATACTTCATTTCTTCTTAATTTTCCTTTGTTTATTTTTCAAGACAAGTTTCAAAGTAACCTGCTTGTTTATTCCTGGACCCTTATCGGCTTGAAGCCTAACTACCCATTCATACTCCTTGGTGTCCACAATGTTATTATGGTCACCATGCCTAATAGTAGGCTATAGACATAACGATAAAATCAATTTCATGTTCAACACCCATCTGGGAAATATGGCAAGCAAGTGAATTACTGCAAACATTCCTACAAATCTCTGACCTATGTTCAATAATTATATCCTTTAATTGCCTAGTTGATTTTCCCACATAAAAACCTAGGCACTTTTTACATGTCGCAAGATATATAATGCTAGAAGTATTACATGTTGCTGCACAGTGAAAAATAAATGTTCTACCACTATTAGGATGTATAAATTCCATTTTTTAAGCATTTTGTGGATGACATTTTTCTGATTTGGGAGGGTGCACCACAAGATTTACATAATTTTCTTATGTATTTGAATAACACTGTTGATTTTCTTAAATTTGAGATGCAATTTTCTGCGCAGTCCCTGAGTTTTTTGGACATACAATTCCTGAATACTGAACATGGGATACAAACTAGTGTTTATAGGAAGGATGTTCAGGTTAATAAATATCTTCATAAGAGAATTATGCATGCAGGGAGAGCATTTAAAAATATTTTAAAGAGTCAATACTTGAGAGTCAGTAGACTTAATACTGAATTGGATGTATGTAATACTCAGATGGAGGAGTTGTTTGAAAATTTTTTGGAGAGGGGCTATAGTGCAACAGAAATTGAGACAGCTAGGAGGGAAGCGTTGGAGCATAGGGATTTTCTTGCTAAACCTTATTTTTCTGGACAAATGTTAATAATCGTAGCAAGGCACAACCCCTTAGCTATCTAATGACGTACAGTAGAATTAGTAAACCTGTTGAGAATGTTATTAGAAAGAATTGGTTTATTTTAAAATCTATACCTGGCCATGAAAACTGGCTTCTGGAACAACCTCTGTTTAGCTATAGGAATTGTAACAATTTAAAACGCTTGTTATGTTATAAGGATTTTGCTTTGAATAAAGTGCAAGGCAGTGAATTCAATAGAATATGTACATTTCCGTGCTACAATTGTTCTTGCTGTAATAGTATTAATTCGTGTCCTGAATTTATACATCCTAATAGTGGTAGAACGTTTATTTTAAACTGTACAGCAACATGTAATAGTTCTAGCATTATATATCTTGCGACATGTAAAAAGCACCTAGGTTTTTATGTGGGAAAATCAACTAGGCGATTAAATGATAGAATTATTGAACATAGGTCAGAGATTTGTAGGAATGTTTGTAGTAATTTCTGTGTAGAAATGTAGAAATAGTCAGATGTGCCTCCCCCCCGCTATGCAGAAATGTAGTGACAGTCAATGCCAAATGATCGATGGATACCCTGCAGAGACAGCATGCTACCTGTCGGTGTACAACACAAAGGTCAGCACTGCAGTACAAACTACCTGGACTCGATCCACACATTCAATACAGATGGCCATACTGGGTATGCTCACACACTTAGAGAAATGAAGGCAATGTCAATTAACAACATACTGAAAGGTCATACTGGGCCTGCTCACACACTTAAACACATGAAGGCTGTGTCTGCAAACACCAGTGGACCAGACATATCTGGCAGTCACAGTAGTTAGTGCAGACACCCGTCAGTATGCACAACTCATGCCTTGCACACAGTGGATAGGAATACAGACATATATGTTAGGACAACACACTATAATAAATACAAAAAAAGACCAAAAAACACACCAAACCACCTGAGTAGGTTAGCTGTTTTCATAAGCAAACTTCATCAGGTCTGATGGAGTTTGCTTATGAAGTAAATGAAAGCGCTAACCTTACTTTTAGCTGGTTTGGTGTGTTATTTGGTCTTTTTTTGTATTTATTGGTTTGTGTTTTTAACACACTATAATAAGCCAAAGGTAAATGTACATAGATGTGTGGAAGAGGGTGA
Source organism: Protopterus annectens (assembly GCF_019279795.1). Classification (NCBI taxonomy): domain Eukaryota; kingdom Metazoa; phylum Chordata; order Ceratodontiformes; family Protopteridae; genus Protopterus; species Protopterus annectens. Next base: position 1,572,805,300 of record NC_056743.1, read on the forward strand.
CTGCGACAAGGAGCCATCCAGGCCTGTCCCACCCAGCATACAGTCAAAGGAATCCAAACACATGAGGTTTAGATGTCACTCACTGCAGATACTAGCCACCGTATCTGTCAGCATTACAGACTATGTAGTGCACATGCCAGCGGTGCAACATGACTGTACAAGGAAGTAGTCATCTAGCAACTGTATACAAGTACTTGTGAAATATGAACCAGTGTGTGCCCGCATGTGGCATGTCAACCCCTAGATGACTGGGTTATGGTCCATACACACACACTCTGCCCTCCCATAGCCCTACTATGACAAACCTGCTGAGGTCATCCACTGTAAAATACACCTTTGGGAAAATTGTAACCCAGTAATCTGCATGGCGCGTCCCGTAACTGCATACTGCTGTCATATGATAAACTAGTTAGGTAGGAATTCTAATCCCAGACATGACAAGTTTGTGTGTGTGTCTGTCTGACTGTGTTGAAAACAATGCTTTTTAGGGTTGTCACACTCCCTACAATTGAACTGCTCAACTTTGGCAAGGCTACTGATGTCATCCACCTAGAAATACACCTCTGAGAAGAGTGCAGCCCAGTAGTCTCTGTAGCACGTCATGTAACTGCATACTGTTGTAGTGTGATAAAGTCATTAGACAGATGCTCTAATCCCAGACATGGCAAGTGTGTGTGTCTGGCTGTGTAGCGAGCAATGCTTTTTAGGGTAGTCACACTCCCTACAATTCAACTGCTCAACTTTGGCAAGGCTGCTGATGTCATCCACCTAGAAATACACCTCTGGGAAGGGTGTAGCCCAGTAATCTCCGTAGCACGTCCTGTAAATGCGTACTACTGTCGTGTGATAAAGTTAGGTTAGGTAGGTGTTCTAATCTCAGACATGTTAAGTGTGTGTGTCTGTCTGACTATGTGTAGAGAGCAATGCTTTTTAGGGTAGTCACATTCAACTGCTCAACTTTGGCAAGGCTGCTGATGTCAACCACCTATTAATACATCTCTGGGAAGGGTGTAGCCCAGTAATCTCCATAGCATGTCCTGTGACTGCATACTGCTGTAGTGTGATGAAATAGTTTTGTAGGTGTTCTAATCCCAGACATGGCAAGTGTCTGTGTAGAGAACAATGCTTTTTAGGGTAGTCACACTCCCTACAATTCATATGCTCAACTTTGGCAAGGCTGTTGATGTCATTCATTGTGAAATACACCTGTAGGGTAGGAGTTCTCCAGTAATTCCCTTGGTGCATCCTATAATAGCTCCATGCTGTAGTGTGATATAGACCTTTGTTAGGGGTTCTATACCCACACATGTCGGTTGTGGATGTTTGTGTGTGTGCCACTGTCTGTGCAGGGAGCAATGCATTTTAGGCTAGTCACACTCACTACAATTCGAAGGACATACCGTGGTAATCCTGCTGATGTCATCCAATGTGATATACACCCTTGGGGAAGGAGTACTCCAGTAATCTCTGTGGCGCATACTATAACTGCGTAGTGTTGTAGTGTAATAAACTAGTTAGACAGGGATTCTGCTCCCAGACATGACAGGTGTGTGTGTGTGCTTGTAACTCGTATTCTGTGTGGAGGTGGGTGTGAGTGACACCTGTGCTCAATGTGGAGTGGGTTTTGCATATTTCTTATATGGTGGCCCTACTTTATAGAACAATGTCCACCATACAGGGATAACAGATGTGAAATAGCTGAGAGGCTGTGGTGCAAAGCCAATACCCATACATGTGACATCAAGGCCAGGCAATCACAGTTAGCAACCCCAGTATTACCCAGAGCACACTCTCAACCCATGTCTCATACACACATGCATGGCTAGGCAACAGCCAATATGTGGGTAGTACACTGCATATTTGGCCACTGATAGTAACTATGGAGTGATAGCAGTGGGCTACAGTGGGCATGGCACCCTGTCCATCTGTCCAATATGCACGCACATGCAGACAGTGCACCTTCCCCATGTTCCCCAATGGACATTTGCAACACCTGTGGTGCCATCACATGTGACCCACAAAGGACGTACCATGCCTGACAACATGTCCTGTATGGACAGATGCCACTAACACCAGGGAATGCCGTTAGCATGCTATCAATGTAGGTGCAGGGTGAACCTGCTGCCCATTACCAGTTTCCACCACAGGTGGGAAAGACTAGCACATCTGATGATAATCTGTGTTCACAACATGGGCCTGACTCCCCAGGTACAGTTCCACATGTCACTGTACATGCATGTGGCAGGTGTACACATCCTAGACATCATCTATGTCATGGCCTAAGGAACACATACATGGCAAGCGATGCACAGCATTGGCCACACACAATAGTCACCCAGGTGACTGGATGGGGGATACAATGCCCACCTGTGTGGGAAAATGCAAAACTACAGCCCTATGCCACAATGGAGGATATTGTCATGTGGCCTGATGCCAAGGTATACCTATCACCTTGCTTTGTATAGCCATCTGGCACAGTCGACCACCACACACCCATGCAGACATGCACCCATGCATGTCAGTACTGGCACCCTGTGTGTTTGTGTGTGTGTTGTATGATGCGTATGATCACATCCACACTAACTACAACCTCCATTGGCATACTGAAGCATGCTGTCTGATGTCAGACACCTCCACATACCCTTTGCCCATACAACATCCGTATGACCCATGTGGTGCATGTGATACCTGCACAGTGATGTGTTGTGGCAATCCCACTACTGATGAGTTGTAATCCTGGCCCTGCCAAGTGTGTCAATGTGTGTGCGTCCCTGTGAGAGTGTGGCTGTGTTGACGCTGGCACCTGTTCATGCGGACAGGCACGTGTACGTCACCTACCGTATAGTTACCATATCCCTGTTGCAGATGTCACTCACCATCACATATATGTTATGATTGCTTCACAACAGGTGATGCATCCAATAACTGCATAGAACTATGATAGCACTACATAGTTGTCAGGGGTTAGATACCCTGTGCTGGTAGGTGTGTGACACAAACATGCTTTAATTTTACTTTCTCACTCCTCCCTGACTTATCTTTGCCTCTTTCTGCCTCTCTCACACCCTCTCTGGTGGATGTGGAGACCTACACCTGCTTTGTTTAGGCAGCAACATGTGTATTTTAAGTGATGCTCATGATCAGCTGATGGCCTCTGCACAAATTGCAGCCCTTTCCTAGCTGATTGCATATGGAACAGCTGTGGTAACATTCCCATAGCCAATTGCATGGAAACACACTCCAATATCTAGGAACATCATGTTGATGTTGGCCCTTTTCATTCACTGTGAGCAGGAACTAGATCTGTTGTTTGGCAAACAGCATCTCAGATGGATTGTGGATTTACTTCTAACAACATACACTGTGGAAACATGGCAACACACAGGAGGGGGATGTGCCTGACCTGACTACAGACTGTAAGTGCTGCTATACTGCATTTGGAGTAATGTTGGTTTAACAGTTTGTGTGTGGATATGGCTGTCCTACATGTCTCAATACCTGCCATGTCAGTTCTATATTTATGAGGAATCCCCATCTGCAGGGTCATCTGAAGACTAGGCAGTGTGTTGAGCCTTTGGTTTCATGTGTTACCCACAGAACATCTATCCATGGACTACAGAAGGTAGTGTGAGGCCTGCAGTCTGTAGATGGTGAATGCCGTGACAGTTACTGATTTCATATCCTTAATAGGACATATGTTGTAACAAACCCTATTACAGCAGTAAATGTATGAGGTTATCACACCAACATGTCAATATTGGCCCTGTGTATGTGCTTCCAGCCACAACTCTGTCAACCTTTGTACATATGCCGTGAATGAAAAGGTGCATATGTGCTGTACACCATAATTAGTGTCATCACATCTGATAACAAGCCATTGAGATATCAGACTGCTAGACATGTTATGTACAGTAGGGGTTCTATTTGATGATATAACATGGACATTCTGTGGATGTTTGTACAGTACTGAGGTCTGTGTACTTATGGTGAATGTCGACAGTGTGTGTATTGTTAATATGTACATTAGCCTGTGCACAGACTGCAGTAGATGGCATTGTTCTAGGTCCTATCCTATCTGATGTTACATGCTGCTCCACTGTATGGTAATGGCTTACATGTTTGTAGGGCCATATGCACACATGTCCCATACCACAGACAGCCATCAGACCAAACTGTGTAGCTGCCCAGTATATGTAGGGTCAGTCTGTGAGTGGCACATATGAGGATGGTGTTGATCAGATAGTCCATATACTGTTATATTATGGTAGCTTAACATATGTGGCTGTGGCTTTGTTCGCATTGGTTGTGGTTATGCACTTTCCCACAGGTGTATCTTACCCTGTGCTGTAACATGCCTGTAGAGCCTGCTATATATACAGGTACTTGTGCAGCCCCCCATAGGAGATGTAGGCCAGTGTTGAGCTAGTCGGCCTGTAGCCTGCACAGTGCATTGTTACATGCCTAGCAGCTTAGTGTACTTACCCAGTGAGATGACATGTGCAGATACTTGCTAGATGTACTGCTGCTGGGCCTCCCTTAACAGTCATGTATGGCAGACAGAGAAGTGGGATGCTGTACAGATGTATGTCAATATGTAGTGGGTAGTATGTGGCCATGGCACCCCTGTACCAGCGGTTATTATGTGTCAAGCTAGACAGGGGGGTGTGTGAATGCATAACCTATGGTGGCAAATGTATACCAGTCGTTATGTGTTATAACCATCTACATGGCTGTCAACATCCGTATTGTCAGGCATGGCACACATGTTTTGCACTAAGGGGTTATGTGTATACCTCTGGACTGTACAGAGTGTGTCAAAATGTCCACATATATTGGCCAATATCTCTGCTGCAGACCACAGGGGCATTACGTGCTAGCAGCGGTACTTTACTATGATGTTCTTAGGATGTTTGTCAGTAGCCACTGGCACACAGGTGATAAGCAGATGTGACCTCTCACACACACCATGTCTATGAAGACAATCCCAATTACAGTAGCAATAGTCTACTAATTTACCTGCTGTACATATCTGACATCCCCTTGCACTAAGACTTTGGGACTATAGAGGCCAGGGTAGGGCTACATTCCATGTCTAGGACATATGGTGAAAATATATGTACATATAATTATCCAGATATCTATATATATATGATTACACATGTGTAGCACTTCCAATTACCACTGTCATGGCAAACACCTACTATAAATCCCTATATAATGTGGGCGTGGTCCCCTTACCTTTCCTCTGTGATGGACATCCTTCCTGTGTGTGGGCATCAGTGTTACAGATAGCAGGTAGCAATACGTCTTACATGAGAACTGACACACTCAGGGCAGCTACATATTTGTAGGAGGTTCAAGAACTACAGACAGAGTGTGAGTAGAGTTGTGTTATGATTTGCGTAGTACTGGTGTTACAGGGTGTGTGTGTACATACTAGTTTACCTTGGAATGCAGTTTGTCTGCATAGCTTTCAACTGTGGGCATATCCTCTTGCTGGCCAGAGGTGTGCCTATCATGTTTTGTCGGTCCACCACACAGGTCCTGTGTCAGATATTTCACTGGCAGTGTGTGTGTTGAGTGCTATCAGTACATGGCTACATCCATTTATGTTTCTAACCACAATTCCCTGCCTAAGGGTATGTTGCAGACTGTCCTGTAACACCAGCAACTTGCTAAGTGTACAGCAACAGTTTTCCACATATGTGCCTGTGTTCCAGCCTCTGTCCTCCACCTACATGACAAGCTTTGCACATATGACATGCTGTCAGGGGTTGGACTGTAGTGGGCCCTTAGTATATCACACTGCCATTGCTGCCATCAGTCCACTGCTGTTGTATCCCTCACACATACGGTGGGGCTGGGGCCATATATGTGTGAGCTTCACTTACACAATACATGTGTGCCCTTGTGCACTCCAGAGGTCAGTGGTATATGGCCCTGTATTATTGAGTCTAGGGGGGGAAGCACCATAAATGACCTAGGCTGTTACAAATCTGGGGGTATCAAGGGTGAGCTGCCTTAAGGTATCTGGATGTACAGTACTGTATACTTCATCTATATTTATATTACTTACATAAATTGGGGTAATGCAGACCTACTGCCTCCTGCCATACAGACTGTTCTGTTTGTCAGTGTGCTTGTGATGGTGCCAGTTATGCCTTGTTATGTAACAGTTACATCCCATTTGGTCACCTGACGTCTTTACTGTCTAGTGACTTTGTATAGAGTGTAAATAGAGGCTGTTGAATTATACACCTGCATTACATACTGTTGATTGTTTGGTATCCTGTGGCCCCATATGTCTTAACTATTGTAAAATTTGCAGGGCTTGGCCTGGACAGCAACAGTTGTGAACCTTTCCAGACTACTATATTAGTATAACTATTTCACAGTTGCATTACTCTGTCTATATGGATATCAGAGTCTGAACAGCTATATGACATGGCATATAGAACTGTAATAGTGCACAATTAAAGGTTTCCATTTCTGCAAACCTGTGTGTGGTATTTCCTATGACCTCTCTGTGGGTATTTGTTGCAGGCAACAATTGTCATTTGTATGGGTGGTCCATACAGTGTCCAGGTGTTCATGTGTTAACTGTAGGCATAGTGGCTTTTCCATATTATGTGCACCTTCTACATATGTATCTTACTGTACATATCTCTGCATGTGTATGTGTAGTCACATGTGTGTGTGTGAGTGTGTGTGTGTGTGTGTGTGTGTGTGTGTGTGTGTGTGTGTGTGTGTGTGTGTATATATATATATATATATATATATATATATATATATATATAGATATATAGATATATGTGTATATCTGTATCTGCATATCTGTGTCTGTGTACCTGTATCCTGGGTTTGTTGATAGCTTCCACATTTTACAATTCCTATGGGAGGCAGACTGTACTGCATGATATGTTACCAATACCAGCCTGACATCATACAGGTGGGATGTAGTACTGTTGACATCCTGTGCCCATGTCATATCAGGTCCTGGTTATGGGATCTGCAACACTTGGTAGTGTATTGCAGGGTGGACGTGTTTGGCTGTGGGGGTGGTATGCCTATTCGTACAAGACGTATAGTGTGTGGGGCCTCACAACCCCATTAACGGTGCATGTGGACATATTTGTTTCTGTTAATCTACCATTGCTATCTACAGATGTATGGCCATATATATATATATATATATATATATATATATATATATATATATATATATATATATCTGCTGACATATATATAAATATATATATATATATATATATATATATATATATATATATATATATATATATATATATAAAACTATGTCCGTATATACCTACATAGATATCTGCGTACATATATGTAATTTGCTGTGTATATGTAGACATATAGGTATAGACACATATATGTGTGTCGATGTAGTCATTTGCATGTATATATGTTCATATATATTTATATGTCTATAAATTTCTAAGAATATATATATATATATATATATATATATATATATATATATATATATATATACACATACATATATAGATATGTTGTATCTGTTTAGATATTAATATATTTACACACACACACACACATATACATCTAGATGTTGGTATATATTCTCTGTACTGTTGCATGACTGGGCTGGATGATATGATTCTGCAAACATCAGCTTTATGTATATCTGGCATGGCTTGGTGGTAAATCACTTTGTCTATGGTGTGCAAGGTCCTGGATTTGAACCTTGCAGGAGCTGTTTATTTTGTTGCTGGGCAGAACACAGGCCATTGGATACAGAGTGATTAAGGCACTTTAAAGCAGTTGTAAGCAAGTTTGTGCAGAGCTAAGCACTGCTAACATCCGGTTACAGTGTCTTATACTCAGTTACCTTCTAAATTGCTTAACCTGTGTAGGCATAGCTTACCCCAGCACAAACAGGCTTAAATCCGCTTATTGCTGCTTAACAGTGCTTACTCCTGCTTACCCCCATGCTAATCTCTTTAAAAGAAAAGAAAAAGGGATTGATAGAAAAGTGGTGAAAAATGGGGCATTTAGAGGGAAAGACAGTAGGGAAAATAGCCAGGGATGTACAGGAAGGGTGAAGAGAAGGTCCATAGCTGCCCATTTCTTCTACAGCAACAGCTGTGCATATACACTGAATTTGGAGGTAGAATTGGACACTCAAACCCCTGTGTGGTGGTGCGGACAACAATAATTCATTGTGATGCCAATTAGACTGGCTTACATGTGTCCAGTGGGCATGTGTGCAAAATGGACAGCTATGTATGGGATGAAATTTTTTTGTGGGAACAAATTGCCCTTTTATTTTTTTCATTCGAGAATGGGATGTTGGGGAGGGGTAGTAGGTATATTTGGGGAGGTAGGTTGGGTAGGTTAATAGACAAGACAAACAAGACACATACAGAGGCAGTGTATGACACGTGGGGGGTAAACACCTTGGGCAGGGAGGAGTGTTTGAAAGTCGCAAGCCCATGAACCACCAAATGGAAACAGTGGGACTGACATCCGCACCCATAGGCAGTCACCACTGCACCTTCACAGCCCCAAAGGTGGCTGTGCTGGGGGCTGGGTAGGAGGGGCAGGCTCACCCTCTAATTTCACCATGCGGCCCTCAAGCTGGCATAGCTTGTCTTGAATCTCCTTGTCGAGCTTGCTACGCACCATGGCCTGAACCTGACAGTGGGTGACAGGTACCTCTCCACCCCTGCTCCCCGGGGGGGATCCTCATCACCTGCAGTGTTTCCACCCAAAGGTGGTGCAGGGCCAATGGAGGAGGAGGTCCCAGGCTAGGCCCCAGACATGCTGGTGCCCAGTGCCATGGCCAGCTGAGGTGGGACAGGTGGGTCTGCTGGGACTGGCCTTCCCACATGAGCTATGGTGTTGCAGTTTTAAGAAAGATAGTTAATAATAGTCAACAGCATTCAGGATTAGTTATAACAGCATGCATAGGTATTCCCATTAACCCAAGACACCTGATTTACAACAGTTGCAGAGCAAGCAGAACACATGCATATACGGGACAACAGTGGCCATCACAAAAGCATGCAGGTTCCATTGATGGCAACAGGCCACCAATATGGGAGCATTTTAACATGGCACATGCATAGAACCAAATGTGAATATTTATAAACCAATAGGACATATGTCCCAACAAAAGGTTAGAGTGTACATGTACTCATTGAGGTGTATAATTAGATTATTGTTGCACATATGGAGGGGGTGAGAGAGTGAGGTCAATTAACAACTAATATATCCCTGTAGTTTTCACAACTTTCTTAGTCACTGCAGTAATCTGTCCCTTACATGTATTATTACACTACCCAATGTCCTTACTTTGTACAATGGTATGTTTATAAATTTGTATATACGTGGACTGTGTCTTACATATAGTCTACACCTCTTACCTGTTATACCTGTTGAGAAAATCATTGTTAACACTACCTGACAATTTCTACACCCATACTCCCAGATTCCATGCTTGTAGACAAGTATATAAGTGAACTATATTGTACTTACAGTCTACACCTCTTACCTGGTATAGCTGTTGAGAAATCATTGTTATTGCTACCTGACAATTTCTACACATACTCCCAGATTCTATGCTTGTAGACAAGTATATGAGTGAACTGTGTTGTACCTACAGTCTACACCTCTTACCTGTTATAGCTGTGGAGGAAATCTTTGTTAACACTACCTGACAAAGTCTACACATACTCCCTGATTCCATGTTGATGTACACATACCTAACAATCTGTTATTGCACACACTCTGGTCAAGGCTTGACAGGATGCAGGTGTTAATGTGACATATTTGGAGGATTGCTGTCATACACTTTGGGTGAGATGCTACAATGACAGGTTTGTTTTCATATACATTTTCTGACTATGTACAGGTCTGACTATCAGTTATATGTCCGTAACAGCTGTCTACATGTCTTGGATCATCACACTGATTTGTCAGGAGAACATGTTACTGGGCAGCTGATTTGGGTCATTTATCTGGACATGCTGGACAGATCAGAACAGTTGAGGGGTATGACTATGTATACAGCTGACTACCTGAACATTCTGCCACAGTATGTACAGTTGATGGTTATGATTATGCTTACAGCATACTATCTGAACATTCTTGCAAATTCTATACAGTTGTTGGGTCTAATTGTGCATACAGCTTTCTATCTGAACATTCTCACAAACTCTGTACAGTTGTGGGGTATGATTATGCATACAACTTACTACCGCTCCCAGGATTCAAACCCCTGCTGTGTGTGGTAAAAATATTACAGTTGACATCACAGTACACTGCAATCAGGGAATTGGTGTGAAGCATTCCAATGTTTTCTGTCTAAGTCTCCTTCAGTTGTACAATATGACTGAGCTCTTGAGATTTCCAACATTGTTATACTGAACTTCCTACACATTCTATCTGCGTTCAACAGTGAAGGACCCCCCTCCCTCCCGCCGCCGGGAGGCGAGAGGGGGGACGGGCGCCACCCCTCACCCTCGCGCTCGCTACCCCTCTCCCTCCCTCCCTCCCTGGTATAGTATACAACAGTACTATTTATAGAATGCAACACTACAACAACATATGAAAGCAGAATGTACACAAGCACTCCAGGGGTTATACTTTTATTCACAAGTTATTACACCTTTATTTACACACTACCTATATGACGGTCTTCCTGCCATATTGTCTAGTTTATTCAGTACATCCCATACACAATACATTTTTATACTGGTACAACATTTTCTAGAATTGTTATATTTATTTGTTATGACAGTACATGCAAGATTATTACTAACCTGCCTTGCAACGCAGCCTTTGCAGCCTAGCAGCACTGACTTGCTGGTTCGCAGCCCGCTCATTTGCAGCAGTCAGAGAAATACAGTGATATTTAGCCATTACCTATCCCTAGTATACACAAGCTAGGCAATCATTATCTATGTAGTAAAATGAGTACTTAATGCTGGGGCATCGGCCATCTGCCTTGATTCTTGGATCCACTGCTCCAAGAGATCCCCCCTCTGCTGCTTCAGTTCAGCATGGTGATTCCTGACCTGCTCACCAGTCCGGGGCATACCAGTGGCACTGGTGAGGTCATGGGTGAGACTGTCCCAGGCCTCAACTTTATACTGAGAGCCCTGGTACTGGCTCTGCAGTAGTCTCTACTCATAGTGTTTTACCAGGAGCCATACCTTGAATCTGGACTCCTGGGTGCCCCAGTGCTGCGCTCTAAATCGAGTGACTTCCCCAACTCCAGCCATTCTGCCTACAGTAGGGAGCTGCAACCAGTTCTGGAAAGTATTTGTGCCTGTGGGGTTTAAATACTCCCGATTTCCTGAACTTTCCCATGATTGGACAGTCTTGAAATGGCTAAGCTATGGGCACACCTGCTTACCTAATGTTGACATTGCTTAAAGGGGTATACCACTGGGCAGATTGAGTTAGCCAGCCTACACATTGCTTACACCAACTAAGCTGAGCTGTGCAATGCTGAGCATTGCTTAATATTTAGTTTGCATTATATTTTCCTTTTGGCATTGATTTATTATTCGTTACATTATATATGTGTCTGGTATCCATGATTCATGTGTACGTACATTGTATGGGGTCCTGGGGACTTCAACAATTTATTACAATAACACTTCACATCTGGCCTTACTGCAGTACTCTAGTTCACATATTTATGTTATGTAGCAGGTTATACAACATCACACTGTACATAGATTCCTTTCATATGTTCAGTTTGATTTTCCTATGGTGAGGATTTGTTTGTTGAAACCTCAATCATATGTACTGCTATTATGGCTTAGTGGTTAACTACTGTAGTGTACAGGGTCTTGGGTTCAAGACTTGCAGAGGTTGTTTATTTTGTTGCTGGGCAGAACACAGGCCGTTAGATACAGAGTGGTTAAGGCACTTTAAAGCAGTTGTAAGCGAGTTTGCATGGGTTTGCGTGGAGCTAAGCAGTGCTTACTTCTGGTTACAGTTTCTTACACTCAGTTAGCTTCTACATTGCTTAATCTGTGTAGGCAGTGCTTACCCCATGCAAATGCACTTAAACACGCTTACTAGTCCTTACATATGCTTACTACTGCTTATTTGTGCTTAAACCTGCTTACTAGTTACTTATTCATTATGACACTGACACTTCACATGTGCATTTCCTGCAGTACTCCAGTTCATAAATATATGATTTTTAGTTGGTTTTGCAACAAAAATATTGGTTATAATGTCCTTTGCCATGTAAAATAGACTGCTGCAGTGGGACTCGTACTGGGAATGTCTGCTTATTAGATGAATGCTCTGCCTACTACACTATTGCTGTGCTGTTTCATTTGCATATATCTTCCTTGTTATCCTCTTCAGCCTTTTAAGCTGCTATAACTGTAGCTGAGCAATGGGCACACCTGTGCACCTATGGTTAGCTGTACTCAGATTTAAAAAAAATAAATAAAAGGGTTTCATCTTTTAATTTATATGTATTATTGCTGTTGTACACATGGGGACTGTTGGTGGGGATATGAGGACACCTATGAGCAGTCTCACTCATTTCTTACCCCTTTCTGCTATTCTACATTGTGGAGATGTGTTTATTCTGAGAGCTTTGCTCTCAGACATGCCCCCCTGCACTTGTACACACTCCGTGTAAGTCTAGGAGCTCAGACAGCACACCTTATTAATATGCATGGCGCACTGCCATCTTGCTCCTAAACTGGTGCTTCTGTGCAGGACTAATCTAGTCCTGCACAGATGTTTAGTATATCTGGGGGATAATGTGAGTAAAATAAGTACAGAAGATGATAAAATGAGGAAGTGGTGTAAAAGCAATGGATATGAAAAAGCAAGCCAAGTAAAAAGTTGCAAATGAGGCAAAAGAAGATAACATGCAGTTTTAATGCATGCTTCTTGCAGTATGTGTTGCTATAAACATGAGAGAAAGCATTATCCTTCATTTAATACACCTTGTAGAATTTGCACTAAAAAGACATTTTGCTAATATGTAAAAGCAAAAACAAGTATGTTTGAGAGAATTAGTATACTTTTAAACAAAATCTCAAAAATAGGCTGTTGTATATAATATGAAATTAAAAAGACAATATAATAAAGTCTAATATGCACACAAGGTGTTGATATGAGTGCATATCATACTGCTGGAAAAAAGCACTGAGAATTGACAGAATAAGGAATTTAAATTAGACGTCAGTGCAGACTATAGCATTTTTATCTGAAAATAAAATTATACACTGGGATATAAAGCCAGTAAATCACAGAGTTGTGAGCATATTTATAACCAGTTTTGGCCAACAGATGGCACCACTATGCTTGATGTGGGTTTAAAAAGATCAAAATCTTTTTCCAGTTGCACTTAAAGAAGTTAATTCTCCTAATATATTAGGTCATGTGACTTTTGAGAAGCTAGGGAAGAAAAAAGGAATCCACAATTGAAAGCTATGACAGTGTGTATGTGTGTGTGTGTGTGTGTGTGTGTGTGTGTGTGTGTGTGTGAGTGTCTGTGTGTGTGTTTGTGTGTGTGTGTGTGCGTGTGCGTGTGTATGTGTGCGCGTGTGTGTGTGTATGTGTGTGTGTATGTGTGTGTGTGTGTGTGTGTGTGTGTGTGTGTGTGTGTGTGTGTGTGTGTGTGTGTGTGTGCGTGTGTGTGTGTTTAAAATCTGTCAAACGTTCACAGAGACATCTCAAATGACATGCAGACCCATTGCAGTGATATTCTTTGTGACTGTGCTGCTTTGTTTACATGTCTAGGAAGTTTGCTAGGTAAATGTAACATACAAATAATACCTCATACAATGCCAGAGATACATGCTTTTGGGAATGTAACAATAATTTTCATAGCTAGAACAGAATAGAATATTAATTAAAATGAAGGGAAAGTTTAGCTATGATTAGGAAGCAAACTGACGCCATAGACTAAACAATCATCATGGCTACTGTTGTACAAAAAAGCACAATTACTTCAAAATCTGAATAAAGTGATTGGAAGAAGACATTACCCATTGCTTAATATTGAAGAATTTGCCAAAATAATTCCAAATGCAAAGTTCTTTTTAGTACTAGATGTAATTTGGGTCTCCTGGCAACGTGTTAAAACAAGATGTAGCTGGAGGCATGGTTAAGATGCCAATCAGTTAACAGCATAAAAAATTTGCTCTGCCTCTGTCCATTTTTTCTGATAGGATTATTCAAATATAAACTGAAGAAACTGATTCTAAAACATTCTTCATAAGATAATAAACAAGGTGTGAAGAAAATTCAGCAAGAAAATAAGTTTTTGAAGATATTATTGGGATTTTTTCCTATCAGAAGTTCATTCAGTGAAGAAAAATCATAAGTCACCTTAAAGCTTCCTCAAAGAAAAATGGGATGAAAAGAGAACTTCAGTCTCTTGTAATCAGTTTGCAAGAAATTTTTGTAAAGATTGACAAACTGGAGAGCAAAATGGACATACAGTAATAAAACAGGAAAATAAAAAGCAAATTGATCTGCTTAATGAAATTATAAATAAATACCATGACCAAATCACTACCATATTGAAATCCCTGAATGATGTGGACAGCAGACTGAATGAAATGAAAGTCAAGTTGAATTTCTACTAAAACCAAACACCACTCTCCTAGAAAAGGTAGATGATCTTGAAATCAAATAAAGAAGGAATAACATAAGAATATACTGTGTTCTTGAAAAAGAAGAAGGAAATAATATAAATGATATGGTTCATTTTGAAAACAACTGGCTCCCAAAAATCTTAAATTTGCCAGAGTTGCTATCCTTTGGGACAGAAAGAGCTCACAGGTCTCTTTCAAACAATTCTTCAGTAAAAACCTCATCCACACCGAGGTCTATACTTGTCAAATTTATCTGCACACAGGATAAAGATTTAGTCTTATGAACAGCTTGAAATAACTTTCTGATAATTTTCAATGGTAAAACAATGAGATTTGACAATGACTCTTTAGTAATATCCAAAGGGAAGGCATGCATCCCATTGATTAAAAGCCTAAAAAAAATCGAACATCAACGTTCAAATATTGTTTCCAGCAAAAATCAGAATGTTTCTGCGAGAAGGACAAAAGACATTTAATATATTAGATGAAGCTCTGGACTTTACACAGAAACTTGGACTTGTAGATAAACAAGAAGAAATTAACTGGTCATCAATGAGTTGAAAAAGTCATCCAGTCAAAAACAGATGGTCAGTAAAAGAAAGTAATAGCAAATGTTCAAAGAAAAGTGACAAAGTTCTTACCATATATTTGAACTTTGTTTTGCCTTTGGTAACATGTTTTATTACATTGTAAATATTTGGTTAACAATGAAAAAGACTTCAGATTTACTAAGTTAAAGCCTTTCACTTCTTAATTTAGGAAATAATATTGCATATATCAACCTAATAATTAGCAAAATAACATTTGTCTGCAGGATACATTAATTCTTATTAAAATATATGTACAGACAAGGATTAGTTGCTTCTATTAGCTGGCTTATAACATGTTGATGAAAAGTTGACGGTGGGTGATTACTCTGAGCATGATGTAATAAATGCTTTGAGTTTAATAAATAGGCAGCAGACTCAAACTTATCATCCAAGTGAAACTTTATTTCAATGTGTGTATATATATATATATATATATATATATATATATATATATAAAAATAAGTTGTTCTTTTTCTCCATTTTTTTTTCTTTTTTTTTCTTTTTTCTTTGCTAAATTGATTGCTTTGCTTTGTTTAACATCATTTATGGGAAATCAGTCTTAAAATGTATACTATACTTTGACTTAGCAATTTATTTAATGAATTGCTGGGTTTAAGGGTTTGGAGCTGAATAAATTGGCTCAGTAACTGCCCAGTTATATTAATAGATACAGTGATCTGTTTTTGCTGTTGATTTTTTTTTTTTTCTTGTGTTTGAATCTTTGGCTCACTCTCAGAAAATCATGAGCACGGATGAATTTTTTTGACAAGGTTAAAAATTACTTGCCATCTTAGTCTCTAGTCTCACCTGGGTTTTATGAGATGGAAAGAACTCGGGATGAATATACATCCAGAAGAAAGATATATGGTGTTGTGAACTACCGGAAGTGTAAGAGCTGTAAACAACTTTTGATCCAGAAGAAATATATATGGTCCTGTGAACTACCGGAAGTGTAAGAGCTGTAAACAACTTTTGATCCAGAAGAAAGATATATGGTGCTGTGAACTACTGGAAGTGTAAGAGCTGTAAATAACTTTTGAACATAAAGAGCTTTCAGGATGGAATGCTGCAACGGGAGGAAACCTGTTTACAAACAAAAGGCAAGACAATGGTTAGACATGAAAAGTATAGTACTTCTAAGGAGCTGATAAACTGTTATGTAACTTTATTTATCATTTTGCAAGTGATTGTTCGACTAAATGTGGTAGAAATACGTTTACTTGTTAATTCAGCACATCATAAGAACATTGGTAATGTGTGAAGTTAAAAGATACATGTTTTTATTACTTTCATTGCTGTAATTCATTACATTGCTTTAGAAATATTTAAAGACACATCTTCAGAATTATTCATAGTGTCATTTAATATAACTAGCTTGGCAACTGTTGTAAATGTTTGTGGTCATATCTTACATTTTTGTACTGGAATGTGATACTTCTGACTTTTCAAATGCTATGAAATGGTAGTTTGCATGCTGAACTATTACATAACTTTATTAATTTTTTTTCACAGAACTGAACTGTAATGAACTAGAAGTTTATACTATACCTCTCAACTTCTTAGATTAAGAAATCAGGACATAGCTTGGAATGATGGGGGAGTAAGGGCTTAAAATAGCAACAGGTTTTAAACATTGCACTTGTAGACCTCTACAGATGATAGAACAACAGGATTTGTTATGGCATGTATTTTCTGAAGGATACTGTGCCTGAAACTAATGTATGCCATTATTTGCTGGCTTTTGTATTCAGTAAATTGATGTGAAAAACATTGGTTTTGTGGAGATCAAAACAAGAGTATAAGCAAAGAACAGACATTTTGTTAAGATCTGTACAGTTGAGAGACATGGATTATACTACCGAATAAGATATTTGGGTTTGAGAGAACTGCTCTCCCTTGTTAAAATTAGATTTTTTTTATCTAGTATGTTGATATATAATCCAGTCCTTTAGAAACTATCATAATGCAAAGACCAAATTGTATGGTGATTTGAGATAATAAACATTGCAGAGCAATCAGTGTTAAGTCAAATACAAAGCCTTTAAATACTGAATGATTTACAGTCCTGTAGGATGTGAACTTTTCCCTTAAGGGAAACTTTCATCTGCTTTTTTCTGTAACCATGTTTCAGTATAGTAGTTGGGGAAGGGTAGAACTAAGGAAATAAGAAAGGAGGAAAAATAATAGTACAGACTGAAGTTCGATTTTAACATACAGCATAACTAATAGTTAAATGTTAAAAATAAAATAATTCAAGTTATACATTGCAACTACATGTTTTGTTCCAGAGTTAATGATGTACAACTATCTGAGTATTTTTAGGACTACAAATTCTTGTAATTGTGGTCATCTAAATCTGTAGTTGATTGTTTCTCTTCTACTTTTCATTTTGCTTATGTTAATCTCATGTAGCACACATCTTTGCCACCTTCTATAGACATTTAATTCCTAAGGAGTTTTAGTGTATTATATGTTTTAGAGGGGAAAGAGACAGGATAGGGCATTGGAAGTGTTTTAACAAAGGGCATCTGAAGTGTTTTAACAAAACCCTAAATAAATATATTATGAACTCAGCATGGTAAAACATACAGAAACTCTATGTGACAGCTATTTTACTAAGTAAGAAATTACTATTGCATAAATTGAATTGTAATAGCAATAGTTAAAGGGCAATGCACAGTTAATTAGCTTAAAAGAAATATTACATTTATTTATTTTTTAATTCTTACCATATTAGAAACTTATGGAAAGGGTGTATATTAGAACACCGAACTTTCAAAATTTTGAGTGTTCTAATATCAACCCATTTTCAGCGAATGCTGAAAATATCGAAGAAATAGAAAACCGAATTTTTTCCTAGGGAAAGAATTTGGTTGCCCAATTCTGTTGCTTCAGTATTTTCAGTGCTGTGGTGGAAAGTTACGGGTCGGGTTCAGGTAAGTGTGCGATTGTGTAGATGTGAGGGTTAAGGCGGGTTAGGTGAGTTAGGGTTAGGGCACAGGTTAGGTAAGTGTACGATTGTGTGGACGTGAGGGTTAGGGCAGGGTAGGTTAATTAGGGTTAGGGCACGGGTGAGTTGACTGTGCGATAGTGATGGACTTTAGGGTTAGGGTTTGGGTTAAGGTAAGTGGATAGTTAGTGGTGTATGTATAATTTAGTGTAGGGTTAGGTGTAAGAGTTTAGGTGTATGTGTGTGGATTGCTGTTTGTTTTGTGTGCTTGTGTTGTGTGTATGTGTTTTGGAACAGCAAATGTTTTCCCTAGGAAAAAAGTTGCTGTTCTGTATGTTCAATGTTTTAAATTTTTGATTAGTAGGGTTCGATATTAGAACACTCGAAATTTTAAAAGTTCGGTGTTCTAATATAGACCCTTATGGAAACTGTCACTAATTTAACCTATTATGGTAAGTTAAATTTATTCAACATGATCTTAAAATAAATATAAGCTATGTTTAAACTTAAAATCTAATAATTAGATTAATATAGTTTATTTTTAGAGGACGTTTGTTCAGAAGAATATTGAATATTGAAGATATCTCTTCAGAGGTAGACACAGAAGAATGGTTAGAGAAATGATAAAGATGTTAGAAGAGAATTTGAATGACTATGTCATCAAATCAGGAATGATGTGTTCCATGTTAGGAGTTGTAAATACTTTTTTTTTCATTTATTTGTTGAATATTATTAATCCTTTGTCCATAACAAAATAGATTAAATATAAGTACTGCCAAGTATATAAGAACTACTATTTAAACCTGGTAACTTTTTAAAACTTAAAAATGAAAACATATACGTGTATATTACTAAATATTAATGGTTTGAATAATCCAATGAAGAGAGGATGTTTATTTGAGTACTTTAAAATAAATAAAGCTGATATCATTTTTTTACAGGAAACACATTTAATAAAGAAAGACATAAGAAGAGTGACATAGTCAATACTTGATATTGATGGATTCACATTACAATGTTAAAAGGAGATGTGCTATAATACTTTGGAAGAAGTCTATAGCTGTACCTAAGGTGATTGACTTTTATACTGACAAAAATGGTATGATGGGATTAGTCATACTTGAAATAGATAAGAAGATGTATAACTTTGTCAACATCTATTGTATTCCTGGAAGGGGTACTAAAGTAGGAAAAAAATATCTAGACATTATAGCTCACCATGCAAAACGTGAAATTTTAATGACTGGTGACTTTAATTGTATACCATCAGGAAATGATACCACCAAAAACAAGAAGCCTAAAATAACTGTGACTGCTAAACAATTAATCAATTTTACAAACATTATGAACCTCAGAAATATTCAAGAGCTAAAATTGGATAACTCCCTAAATTATACTCATTATTCATATAGATTTGGTACTCAAACAAGTTTTGATAAAGTCTTTGCATCTAATGGGCTATATTCCAAAGTAGAAGAAGTATTAAGTCTGACCATAATGCCATTACCTTTAGACCTAGTTTAAAATCTAATGAATTAGTACACTGGCAGAGATTACCAGCATATATAGTAAAAATTAAAGGATTCAAAGAATGTTTTTTTTGAATTAACTAAAAACTTTTTATTGATATTAATAACAATGGTGACCTCTGATGTTATTTTATGGGGCACATTTACAGCTTATGTTTATGGCAGAGCAAAGAAATGGTATTTAACAAAGAGAAAATATTGGGATAATGAATTAAAGATGCTTCAAACAAAAATTGATAGTTTAAAGTTAAAGTTAAAACCATCTGATAAAGATAAGTCTGCAGAATTAAACACTTTTAATCAAAAATATATTGAAATACTAAATCATAAATTTGCAATACATTTGAAGACACTTACATTACAAACTTATACTATAAATCCTAAACATTTGCATAGAACAGCAATAAGATAAAATATGAAACCAAACAAATCACATTAAAGAAATAACATGTCAAGTGAATAATAAACCTAAAAGAGTAATGCACTTGAAAAAACATTTTTAGAACCTTTTAGGAAACACTATGAAGAAATTAATAATACAGATCTAACTCTAGAGAATAGTAACTTAACTGACAGTGTTCTAAAGGAAAACATAAAACAAAAAGTATCAAAAGAACAAAGGGTCTGTATTAGATAATTGAAAGTTGAATTCACCGAACGGTATTTCTATCAAAAATACCATTTAGCGAATTCTGAATATTGCGATCATGGTACTGCAAAAATTGGAAAATTTGCCCTTCCCTCACTGTAGTGTGAGCTTAGAGTTGGTATATATAATTAGTGGGGGTGCATGGAGTTCAGTCCCCCCCACAAGAGCGAATTTGCTGAATGGTATTTTCGATGGAAATACCATTCGGTGAATTAATCTTTCGATTATTTAATATAGACCCAAGAACAAAATGATAAGTTAAACAAACCTATTACTCTTAAAGAATTAAATGCTCAAGTAAAGAGTTTGAAGAAAAATAAGGCTCCTGGATTGGATGGTTTAATTGCAGAATTATATAAAATAATCCCAGATAATATCTTTAAAGTATTAAATGTATTTGATAAAATAAGAAATTCATTAAACATTCCTCCTGCATGGAAATATTCATTGGTTTTTCATATTTTAAAACAAGACAAAAACCCAAAGTTATGTTCTTTGCATTCCCTATTACATTATTGAATGTAGATTATACATTTTTATGGCTATATCGAAGGGTGGAAGACAATATTATCAGTCTTCCATCCTTAGTAGATTTTGCTAATAAAAATAAAAAAGAACTATCAGTGCTAAGTTTAGACACTGATAAAGCTTTTGATTATCTTAATTGGCAATACTTACAAAGTGCACTTAGAGTACAATTTTTTCCAGGCTTTATAGAAATAAAAATGAAAATATATACTAATATCTAGTCTTATATTAAAATTGTCTCTTTTCTCTCCTGTTCTTTTAAAACATTAAAATGAACAAAATAAGGATGTCCACTATCTCCACTATTATTCACCTTGGCAATAGAGCCCTTCACCACTTTTATTAGAAATAATAATGAAATGAAAGGTCTCATTGTTAGTGATACTTATAATTCTAAAATTCAATTTGCAAATGATATTTTATTAACTATCTGAAACGAAGAAGAACATCCCAAGGAATGAACTGTGCTTGCAAGCCAACAACAAATGTAACTGAAGAAAACAAGGCACAGAAACACAACTGGAAGCATAAAATGTTAAAAGTTTAATAAGGTAAGCACTTTCACATCACATACTAGTGCTTCTTCAGCCCATATAAAAAACTACATCAGCAAACACTTTTAATATATTCACTCTAGTTCAAAGCAGCCAATAAACATCAGAGAAGGGTAAAAATGTAGCTACATTGGGGAATATTGTTAATTCAATGAAGTGCTTTGAAAAAATCTCTGGATTAAGATTTAATCATAATAAAACAAAAGTAATATTAATAAATTAAAAAGCCACATCCTCTTTAAAAATGTAATGACTTTAATTGGGAGAATAAGCAACTTAAGTATTTAGAAGTTAATATAAAGACTAAATGGAAGGAAACAGTATCTTTAACTATAGTATATCAAAATTAGTTGAAAGCTGGAGCAAAATTTTCTTTCCAATGGAAGATAGGCTTATATTAAAAATATATATAATATTACCCAAAATATTATACCTTGCACAGTCATTACTTATACCACCCCCTAATAAAATTATAAAAAGGTTAAACTTTTTATTGTTAAAATTTTTGTGGCATCTTCAAAAGCCAAGAATATCATTAAATGGCATATAAGAGATTAGAAAGAAAATGGTATTGGATTTCCAAACACTGAATTCTACATTAAGTCAACCATCCTAAATTTTGTCAGCTTACGGCTTAACTCATCATATAGCTCAAACTGGAAATCTTTACACAAAGTTATTTTGGCTTCAAACATAACAGCTGAAATAAATTCTGTTGCCATGCCAAATATTAATATAGCATATTGGGCATTAAAAGATCACTGTATAAATAATAAAATTACAGCAACTTATACTTTTGGTATTAAACTTATTTTAGATGTTTTCAAAACAATTATGAACAGGAACTATTTACTTAAACAGATGTTGGTCTTAATGTTTCCTATTCTGTATACAACTTGTTGTCTTGACTCTTTCAATTTAAATGCAATGACTAATCTTGAGAAAGGTAATTTAACATTTTGATACCAACTTTTAGACATAAATAACATAACTTCTGCAAAAAACAAACAAAAAAAAAAACTCCTAGCTACATATAACACAGTTAATAACAATTGGTTAGACATTCAGACATTAAGAGAATTCATAAATATCAACTTACAAATGTCATTGGTATGAACACTAAACAAGTGCCAAAGATTTTATAATTCTTTTTTCAGGCCAATAATATTGAATATAAAACTAAATCAAACCTATCAATAATTTATAGAATTAAAAAAATGAATTTATGGATTTTGATATGTCCCATTAAGACTCTTCTACAAAAGTAAATAAGGAAACAATTTCAGAGGTCAATAAAAAGTTATATTTACAATCTGTAATTAACAATACATCTTACATTTACTGGAAGACGTTTACTTGGAAGTTTTTGAATACAGTAAATTCTCAGTTAACCAGAGCTCAAGCAACTGGCAAATAAATAAACAAATATATAAATAAATAAATCAATCAATTTTCATGTGTTACACTTTCTGTTTACCTCCACAGTAACATGCCTCTTGTTTTTTTAGAGTTTTAAAAAGGAAGATATGAATAAATTCCCTCTCTCCCAACCTGAGAACAAGTCAAACCAAACAAATAGTATAGGGTATAGTTTTAGCCAGGGCTATTTTTAATAGTAACTCTCAAGCAACCAGAAGCTACAGTTATCCCCATGAGTGCCAGTTAACTGAGTTTTTACTGTAGAACCTTGTTAACTCCATGTAAATAGCATCTTTCTATAAAAGAGAATATATAAGATGTTGGAGATGTAATAATACCCTGGTTGTGCACTGGGAGTACATGATCCTGAAGTGTCAAATGGTTGTTCCATGCTGGGAAGAATTCAGAAACTTTACCAAAGCTTTGTGGTCAGACAAATGTAATATAACATACTCTTTAATTTTATTTAATGTATCAATTCCAGGTACTATTATGGTCCATTCCAGCTATTGCCAGAAAGATTGCTGCTGTGAATTGGAAGAGTAAATGTATTTTTCAGAGTTTATCTGTCTAGCAACAATAGTTTGCAACAAAGAATTGCAAACTTCATCTGATTTAACTATGAATGTCACTCATAAGAAACTGTCTTGGAAAAAAATCAAGGACTTAGAAAAATATTAATGTTGTTTCATGTTAATATTTGTTATGGACATTGTATATAGTTGTGTTTATATTGCTTCATGCTCTTTTTTCATTTCTGTTGAAACTTAAATTATGTCATTTTTTTGCAGTTTATTTAAAATGAAATAAAAATGTTTAAAAAACACAATGTAATATGGAAATGGAGCTATGTGCAGGAAACCAACTTGTTCAAGCTCAAACCATGTACCCTGGTTACAGGAAACAAAAGCCTGAAACCTCTAGACCACCTACCAGACTACTTAATAGTTATACCTCTCAACTGTCCAGAGTTTCCCTCATACTTTTGATATGTTCCTCATAAAACTTGTGGTTTTATGGCAAATCTTTAAGGACCAAAGTCACTAAAGAGACATTTGGATTTCAGACTTTATATTCATCATAAAATGCATGTTGATGCAAAACATGTTACTCCAGCAACTTTCTAACTTCATAAGAGTGGTAATTAAAAGCTGTCCCTGATTTTGGGCCTTTGTCCACCCACTATTTTAGGCCCTGTCTAGACTTCTTATGCTAAGAGGTTAAGAGATATGTTACGAGTTTCAGTGTAATTTTCAAGGAATTGTGAGTTTAGTGCCATTTTCAGAGAATTATGAGTTTCAGCGCATGTGCATTTTGAATGAACTGTGAGTTTCAAAGGAAGAGAAGTTTACTTTTGCTCATACTAAGTCTGTTTTCAATGTGTAACTGTTTTCTCTAGCAATTGATCTTCAGTGTTTGTGCTATACAGTTTGAAAGCAGTGTTAGTAGCACAATAGGTAGTATACTTGCCTTTGGTGTAGAAGGCTGATGGATTGCTAATAATGTTGTGTACTTTAAGTGGCAAATGGGGGGTGCTGTATTCCTTCTGATGAGATGTCATATACCTGTGAACCTGTTGGTGGTTGCCAGCCTTTCCCTATTGCAAAACTATCAGCCCACCAATTTAGTTTTTTTAAATGTAACATCGGTAATTTATTCTTCAAGGGCAGCAGGCACTGAATTTGTAGACGAAACACTGAAATGTAAAGCAGCAATCTCTTTATTAGTTACAGATCACTTTAATGTGGAGTTATTGAGGTGAGTTTTACTTCTGCAGAGAATGTAGACATTAACTCATTAACTCATATTAGTGGATTGTAATTTAGAGTGGCCTTTTATGGTTGAAATGTTCTGAAATGGGTAGTGTCATCATTATTGATTCATACATTTTGTTTCATTGCTTACTGGACAAAATTTCAAAACTACACATTTAAAATACACTGTAACAAATGGTGCTGCATTATAAAAAGAATATAATTTAATACAATCAGGAAGGCGAGTCAAAGAATACATGCATGTATGCATGGTCCTAAAAATGTGTGCAAGGGGTCTATGGTTTTAAAACAGCCCAAAGGTAGACTTAATCCACCACTGGCCAGATGCATTTTCTTTGATTGTGGGTTTCAATGCCATTTCAAGGGCAGAAAAGTTTACTGTTCATGCTAAATCTGTTTTCATTCTGAGACTTCATTGTTTTATTTATCAAATGTCTGTTAGTACTTCTACTATAAAAATTTGAAATAACCATTTTAAATTAAATCCAAATATCTGTAATCATTGTAAAAGTAAAGATGAAAATAGTATGCACATTAACAGGTTTGTACAGTGTTTATGATAACTGGGGGGAGAAATAGCCAAGTGATGTGACACTAGATGGGGGAGTCTGCTGGAGGGGGTGGGGACTGCTGCAGGGAGGGGCAGTCCATTACCTAGCTTAGGAGCCCATTTAATCATGATGTGGCTCTGGGTGTGGTGTCAAATTCAATGTTTTTAGTCATATGTTGTTGGTGGTTTTGCAGTCACCTATGGGTGTTTTCATTAAAATCAGGTATTCCCATATCTATCTGTCTATGTGTATATCTATCTATCTATCTATATGGAGAGAGAGAGAGAGAGAGAGAGAGAGAGAGAGAGAGATAATTTTGTTATTCATTTATTTTTGAAAAATAGATGAAAACAGATATTATATATGGGACATTTGACTTTTATTTTTTTTTCTCAATTTTTTTTATTTTTCAAATGCAGTTGAATAAATTCCAAAGTATTTGTATATAACATCTTAAATAACTATGTACACTATTTACATCAGCCTGACACTAACAGAGATCAATATATACAATTACTTTATAAGTATAACAATCCACTTAGAGTGTATCTGTTCAGTTATTGTAAAGTGTCAATTAGTGATAAGACTTTTTCCATGGATTGTTAATAAATGGTTTAGGATGAATCTTTAATTCTTTCATTTTAATTTCCAGAAATGCCATCGTCTTCAATAGGCTGCAGAAGTCTTCCAAAGTTGGTATTGTGTTTGTATTCCATCTTCTTGTGATACACTTCCTTGAGATTGTAAGTATTGTCCAAACTAGATACATATTTGACTCATTCAAATGAGGACCTTCGTACACTTTTAATAATTTTAGATAAGTTAAATGATTCATTAAATAAAGCTTGTAAAATGTTTTTAATACCATTCCAAAATGGCTTAATTTTAACACAGTTGAAAAAAATGTGATTCCAATCTACATTGTGTATGGGACATTTGACTTTAGTGTTAATGATCATAACATAGTGATTTATATGTCACTTGGTACATGGTCCTTCTAGAGAAATTAATTGCTGAACAAATTTTATATAGCGGCCATATAGACACCACACGCTGGTATACTGTTATGATGAATTTGCTTTATTGGACATTGTACATAATGTGCATGCAAATGCAATGTATGACTTGGTCACCAAAATGAAATACATTACAATGTGCATGCAAATATAATGTATTTCATTTTGGTGACCAAATAAACTATTGAAAGCATAAGAATTTTTCAGTAATGCTCCAAGGAAGGAATTTTACTAGTTGTGGGAAGCTGGCCAACACACCAAGGATATCCTCTTTTTTAACTGGGGATATATATATTTTTTTTGTGGATGAAAATATGTGCTATGTGCACTTTACTTTCTGATAGTGGTAGAATGTATGCAGTGTGATGTAATTATGGAAAATCCTGAACATGCAGGGATTGTGAGCTTTTTTTTAGTGGAAATGGTGACTGTGTTAATACAGTGCAGGAAATGGTTCATTTAACTGTGTAGCACAGCAGTGACTTGTATGCTGCATCACTCGACACATTAATCACCCTAAGCTTCGAAATTCATAAAAGCATTGCATCATTATGACAAGAATTCTCACAAATATGCTGGTCATTAATCATTACAAACCACAGCTCATTATTAGTAGCATAGGAACTCTTGCATATCCTGCCCCTACTACAAAATAAATATTTCCATAAAATGTCATACCTCATTAATACATATCAAAACCATGGATTATTAAGGAATTAGAAGTACTTTTCAAAATAAGAGCTATACCTTGGAAAAATTCAAACTAACTCCCTCAGCTGACAGCAAACAAAAAATTATCTCCCTAAGAAACCTTGCCAAAAATGCAACCAGAATGTGCAAGTCCTCATATCATCAAACACATCAAAACAACCTTCAGAAGAACCAAAAACAACTGTGGACATTTATAAATGTGGTCTTTGGACATGTGCACTATAAAAAATACATTACTGCAAAATCTTCAGGGACCCTCTCTCCAGAGACTTTGTCAGTGAATTCACTAAACCCCCTTCCTCCTCACTTCACAGATTTCTCTGTATCAGTCTCCCAGCCCTTCCTTCTACAGCCCTCCCTTCTACTTAAAAACTGAGTAATGAAAAAAATAATTGAAAAATTACCTGATTAAATCTGTTCAGATACTCTGCAGGTAGAGGCAAACTGTAACCATGTGTTTTATAACTATGCAAGGGGTTTATTCTCACTCAATGGAAATAAATAATAAAAAAATCCATCCTTAGGATCTGTAATCCAGGGTCTGAAAATGAGTTTTGGCCCATATCCATTCTACTCTCCCTAGATAAAATTCTCCAAATGCTAAAGCATTCTAAATTTCAAGAATATATCCAGACATACTGAATGCACTGTTACAAACAATGTGTGTCTGACATAGGATAAGTACAGCGATGGCTTTACACACTTTGACTAATGAATTCTTATTTAGTTTGGACACATCCTAAGAGGCTTTGTTGACGTAACCAAACCTTTTGATCTGGTGGATCACATAGGATTGCTTAGCTCACTGATATCAAAAGGAATAAGTCTTCAATCCCTGCTTTGGTTTACAGGCCTTATAAACTATAGAAACTTTACTATGTAAATAGAATCCAGGACTTTTCCCACAGCCCTCTAAAAAAATGAGTCCCACAAGTTTTTTTCCCCTCATATTGTTTCTCTCCATAAATAAATTACATTGCCAACAGACCTTTCAAATATCCCTGTTGTCCTGTATAATGATAGCATGAAATTCTACAGACACAACTTCTCACATTCTATTATCAAATAACACTTAGACAACCTCCCTTGTTGGCTGGAAATAAATAAATTAGTCCTGAACAACCCAAAAAGTAAATATTTTAGAACAAAGCAAACATTTTCTTAACAAAACAGACTGGAAAATATTTCTTAACTTCAACTAAATATCTTCCATTCTCTGGGGGTGCTAAAGAAAATTTAGTTTTTTTCTAAAATATTTACTTTTTTTGGGTGTTCAGGATTAATTTATGTATTTGTGGCCAATAAGAGAGGTTTTCTAAGTGTTATTTGATAACGATATGGGAGGGGTTATGATTACTAAACACTTCAAATATCTGGGTGTATGATTAGATCAACAAGGTTCACTAAATCCAAAATAAATAAGCTCTTCTGAGACAAAAAGTCTCCTACTTCTGATTCCCAGACAGTAGGATGCCAATAGACAAAGATGCTCTTGGTCACAACTGTGCAGGATGCTTATAATCTCTGCCATCTCCAAGAAAAATTCACAGCTCTCCAAACCATTGTTAACAGCAGCTGTTGTTTCATCTCTGTAACCCTGTACAGAGGGCACCACTGTTCAGTTCTCAAAAGAGCAAAATGGCTCTCAGTTCTGTTCTGCAAACAACCAGCTCCACCATATTAATGATTTCTCCATGCTCATCCCTCAAATATGAAAATCCCTCCTGAGACAACTACAAGAAGCTGAACCATTCATTAAACTCAGATGACAGCTAAAAATAATTTTCAAAAACTTCTTACTTATGTTTCAACATAATCGAATAATATAAATTATTTAACTCAAAATCCCAACCCAAGTTCAGCCTTCAGTGGTTTAATATACAAGTACAAGTGATTAAAAAAAAACGTCTCAGTTCTCAATCCCCCATCTCCTACTTTTCTTATATTCCACTCATACCTAACCATCCTGTCACTACACCACTTTAGACTCGGCTTCAGCAATAATCCATCTGATTTCTGCTACCTACCCACCCACTCCCCTTCTCTTTCTACCTAATCTTCTCATCTATATGCTATAATACTCTATCATCCAGAAGACCTATCTTTCGTCCCTCTACCCAGCTGCACTAAATCTAGCTGTACATGATGTATATGTTACTGTACAGGTAACCATTTGAAATGTTAGGACCTGCTAAAGCGAGTCCCAAAAATACAGAGACTAAATGGCCAAAATATCAGACTTACACATGCTAAGTCCGAGATGACATTTCTCAGAATATTCCCAAGGTATGAAGATCTCGGATTTGGTATATATATATATATATATATATATATATATATATATATATATATATATATATATATATATATATAAGTTCTGTGGGTGTAAGGTGGTGCAAAAGGGGTTTGCCCCCCCCAATAAAAAAGTTTTATGGAGAAGAATGATTTTTCAAAATTCACTTTTCTTTCATGGTTTTTTTTTCTCGGCTTTTTGGCACTTCAAGTGCGACATTTCAGTAGGGAGCCTATTGTACATAATGCAATTTAGCAGTATAACAGCTGATCTTAAAAATTTTATTAGAACTTAGATAGAATGTGAACAATTTCTAGCTGTTGCACTAGATACCTCTGGGCTTAAATTGTTACATTATTCTTTCTATCATTGTTATGCCATTTTTTGTATCTTGGTTCTGAAGTGTATTTGTAGTCTACTTAACTATTCTGTTACTTTTTGCATTTTGGTTAACTCTCCTGGGTTGAGCCTAAAAAATGTTCTGGAGTAATCAGTGCTCTACCTCATTTAATCAATTAAAATAAAACAAAATATTAATTCAAAAAATCCCTTGTTATTCAGATATAATGGGATGCATGCTTAGTTCACATTGTGCTAGCATGTGACTAACTCCTTCCTACAGTAGGATTTGATCTCTTCCTCCAAGACTGTCATGCTTACACTGCCCTGCTTTAAATGAGCAGCTGAAAAATTGCTGAGTGATGTGTTTTTTATGTCATATCATATGGAGAGCTACAATCAATGGCTGGTTATAACAGTCATAGAAAGCAAACAGGTCTAGCAGATTGACCTTGCATAAAAAAGACTGGATGTAATAAAAGTAGTAGAATGAAATAGGTCCACTCTCTCTAACATTCATGACTACCCCCAATAATTTCAGACCATGTTTCCGGAACTGCTGAACAAATGGCCTGCGTCATGGTACCAGGTCAGGTCTTAAGAGATAGAAGTGCCTGCCAGTCTGTAATGTACAGAGTGTCCTTTCATAATGTGTTCAAATCATTTGTGAGAGTCAGAAAAGCGACGTGCACAAGAGCAATGCAGCAAATGCTGCTACCAAATGTGGCTAATTCTCCTGATATCTAAGTACAAGGTAATTGATGTAATGTGAAGACAAAACCCAATATGTTACTAGGACAGTCTTTTGAGTAGGGCCATTCCCTAATGTCTGGAATATCTGGACAGACATACTGATGATTGGGCAACCCATACTGTTAGGATGATGAACTAAATGTTATATTATTGAATGCTTGGATAGATGGGTCCATAGCTACAGCAGGGTGAAGAAGGGGGGCAGTATGCCTGTCCAGGGTGCAATCAGCAACGAGTCAACTACCTTTTTTCCCTCAACATTGGTTTGAGGATGATGGATGGATAGACAGACAGAAAGATGTTTAAACAATACATTATACACAGAGACAGACATAGGCAGGGTAAGAAACATCTAATAGCTGCTATCAAGGACAGGTTTTTCAGGAATTAACCATTTCATTTGTGACATTTATTACTTCTGCTCTTAGGACCATTAATATTTATTCTGTAAGAAATACAGTCTACAAATCTTTAATGGGGATGAACAGGAGGAATGAAAAACCAAGTGTATATTAGAATTGCAGGTGAGAGCATTATTTAACAAAATGTGTGACTCCTTTGTCATCCATTATAAGCTTGTTTGAATCTCTATATGCCAAGTATCTACTAATACATCAATACAGCAGGGAATTATCTGACCAGTGTCTTCCTCAGCCCTCCACTCTGAGTCTAAACACCACAGATTATGTCTAAACAAAAATGTTCAGTGTATAACACCAGTGTTTCCTCCAAAAAGACATAATACATTGTTATGACCCCGTTTTGCATAGAAATTCCATAAATTGCTACCATAATCCCATCATGCCTTTTCTATGATGTAATAGTGGTATCAGTGTAGCATTTACAATTTTTCAGCTGAAGATTTAATAGCTACCAATAAACAAGCCTAGTTCCATCATATAATGATGGTGAGCAAAGAATTTTGTATTAAAAAAAAATATTCGATTTACGATATGCTACTAAAGTGATCACAGGATATGGAGAATATGTATTCTGACAGGCGGAGAGCAATTGGCACAGGCATATGTGAGACTAAGGTAGACATGAACATACACTAAAAGGTGTCATCAAAGTAAAATTGGCAAGGACATTTGCCTGAAGTTTACACCACATTACAAACTGGGAATGTGCCTCAACAATTGAAGGCAAAATATTTGGGGTAAAATCAGAAGACACTCTTTCTCCCATACAGTGGTAAGCCTGTGCCATTAGTGACCAGATTAAATAGTCATCATAAAAATGATATAACATCTCAAAGTAAACTTGACTTTTGCAGTATGCCTCAATGTGATCATCATAAAAAGTACAAATGTACATATCTGAGTAACTTGCACTGGATACTGATTGTATGTACTAATGGAGACTTTTTTTTATATACAAAGTGCTTTTGAATTGAAAAATATTGGAATACTGCTAATGCAAAGAGCACATAATAAAAAAAATCCTTATTGCAATAAGTGCACATTCTACATATGCAATTTGAGCTATGAAACTATTAGAGGGACACAGAGTTTCTTCTCATGTTATTTGTATTATGTCTCGTATCTGTGCCTCTGATTAGCCCCAAATATATTTCTTAGCTCATGTTCTTGTATCTCCTAGAACTTACCACTCCCTTTTGTTCCTAAGATTTTAAGGTTTTGGGCCATATGAATTCATTTGTTGCCAACAAATTGCTTTGAAGACAAAGTAAAGCGGATATGGCAGAGGCATAGGAGTCCCTTTCAGGAAAGAATATGGTGCAGTAATGCATTCTTTACAACATAAATAAATAAATAAATACTTGTTCCAATACTAGATATCATTGGATGAAATTATAAAAAATGAGATTCAGAGGAAATATGAAGAAGGATTTCTGCAATATTACATAGAATGGGTGAAAAAAGCATGCCACACTGTGTGAAATGTCATGAAATTTATGATGAAATTTAACATTAAATGCTAAAAATAAATGCAAGAGTCTTAAAGGATTTCTGCAAATCTAATTTAAAGGACCATATCTTTGAGGTAAAAAGAGTAAACATACATGCTCAGGTGAGCAAATGATGTTGACCATATCACCAGTAATAATTATTTTATCTCTATAAGCACCTCCTGAAAAATAGTGTTGCAGTTTTTTTAAATCTGACTGCACCCAGGGCACATAGTAGCCATCCATTTCATACAGTGTTTGACAGATTATCTGCTAAAGCTTTTAACTGACACTTGTGGAATTTTAGCAGAATATTTCTTGTTTCATAGTGTCTATTAATGTTTCTGCAGCACAGGTATTTAGTTTTTTTAGCAGAACAAATGCTGGACAGCAACATATGAATTCTCAGCCCTGACATACATTTTTAACTTTATTTTGTAAAGGGCACCGGGACCTATTCAATCCTTTATCAAGGAAAGTGTTAACCCTCTCTCATTTCATGCAAATCTACCTTGTATCAATCCAGTTTTAGTATATGTATGACTTTATTGGCCAGTATTTGTTGTTGTCCTAGGACATCAGTCTTAAATTATTAAGGTGAAGGTGGCCTTGAAAGGGCCCTTCACTGGGTTTTCATATCAGTCAATCTTTGTTTCTTTAAATAAACTTGTTATGGAAGTACAATTTAGTAGTTTACAGCAATAAGCTATAAACTGCCTCCTCTTAACTTCAGTTTGATTCCCATAGCCTATATTTACATGTTGTGAGACCTTGAGCAAGTTATTGAGCAAAAAAAAAATAGGTAACCCTGTAAAGAGGCACACTTGTGCCTAGTGGATCTTAGCCACTTAAATAAGGCTAAATGAAAAATAAAATGACAGTTATAATTCATATTCCAAGCTGCATGCAAGCTATGTTCTATTAGATTCTTTCATCTTTCTCTGTAATCTCCTTTTGTTTATAAGCAGCAACACTCTAGCTTGATTTGGTATGCATAACGTGATGGCTGAGAAATGTTTGAAATGTTTGTTTGCAGAGGGGGGGTTGGTGTCTCAGGGGAGCTGCCGGAGACTTGATGTCTACATGGTCTGTTACCCTGCTGCCATGATTCATGCCGAAATTAAGGAGAAACAAGCAGCACATCTTAGCCATAAGATGAGTTACTGCATTATGTTTGTAGTAGCTGGGGAGGGGATGCAGACTCCGTTCTCTTAGATTTGTCTCTTTCTTCATCTTTGTTGCAGCTATCCTCTGGATTATTTTATAGGGTGTGTGTGTGTGTGTGTGTGTGTGTGTGTGTGTGTATAAAAAAAAAAAAAAAAAATATATATATATATATATATATATATATATATATATAAAAGCACACATACACATATCTATCTATCTATATATATATATATATATATATATATATATATATATATATATATATTATATATATATAGGTATGTGTGTGTGTGTATACATATGTAAACATATACTGCGGTCATGGTTATATCAGCCAAGTCCAGTCAGTAGAAAAAAAAAAACAGCCTTCACCGGGAGAATATATCATCAGCATATGCACTAATCAAGGCTGCATACTGGGTCTGAAAATAGGAGAGAATTACCTGCCTGCTTAAAATTCTTGGCTTACAAGTGACGGCTGATGCCTCATTACAAAGACTGTTTTAGAGTATTACATTTCCTGTGATTCCACAGAACAGGAGCATTTTTTTCCTTCAGCTAGCAAGTGCAATTGATTTTTTTTACTACAGACTTTTCTGTTTCCTTTAGTGTGTCCCCATGCCACTTTGCTGTCCCCATTGGTAATCATATGGCAATCAAACCTGGTATTGAAACCTCCATCAAAGAATCCATCCTATTATTCCTTCTTTGCTGCTTTCTCATTCTGTTCTCATCCTAGCAGATCTGCTGTGTAGCTGCTACTGTAACCTGCAACAAATGTTCACCCTTCTGATGAAACAGCTTGTTTCCAAACTCCCAGTGGAGCTACTACATCTATTCTGATGGCTAGTGTACAGATCTGTGAATGCTGGGATGTTGCTAGTATCACAGATATCTTATCTGACCTTGGCAAACTTCAACAAAACTATTGCTTAGACCCATTAATGTTTTGTGATTTTTTTCTTTTAATTTTCTGAGAGATTTAAAATGCAGATAATAATTATGGCTTCCAGCCAGTTTGTACCCAGCTCCTGAATTTATGAAACTGCTGCCTTTGTCATGTTGTACAGTCCACATCTTCCCACAGTAAAGGTTAAGCCAAAACAGGGTACTGCAAATGACATTTTGAAAAAGGATAACCCCTTTACTCAGTAGAGGCTGATACAAGACAGATTACATTGTATTCTTAAAATATATATGCATTCTTACACCCTATTCTCCAGTCCATCAAGCTGTCTTAAAAAATAACTTTCTTGGAGATTGCTAGGTCTCACTATGTGGTATTAATGTAGGATGAAAATACATATTGAAGTCTGGCAGCTAAAAGCTCCTGGACATAACTACAGCCTACAACTGCAGCATCCTTCAACCTTTGTGTATTTACACACAGATGGACTTTTGAGCTTGAACCCAGTCATGAGGTTTGACTTGTCCTCATTTTGCAGAATCTAAGGTGCCTTGTGCTCCTATGAACTGAGTCATATGCAACATACATGGTCTTGCTTTCTAGTCAGGGCCAATGTGCTTCACATCAGGGCTAATGTGCCTCAGTACATGACTATTTTTGTATTGATGCACTGAATCAGACTGATTCTTTGCAAATACAGGTAACAGCTCTATGTATAAGTACACTTCTTAACAGTACTACAGAGACCCTAGTTGTTATCTCCAGGTTTCTTTTATGCACTAACGACAATTGTGTTTGATTTGCCTACTGTCTAATAAAATAATCTTTTGTTAGTTAGAGTTTTTCTGAGTCTGTGCCTGTTACTGATACAGATTTCAGCCCCATCTAGCAAGGGATTCTCCACCAGTCCTGAGTGTGTGCAGGTCAATCGGTAACCCTGCCACCCAGGATCTGGCACACAGAATACATTCCCCAAACAGATGTAGAAGGTACTATCTTCATTGATGATGCTCATGTCCTGATGCCACATAGCAGTTAAAATAATATGAAACCATTCTTGTTAGACAGTGCCCTTACAGACATAATTATTTTCAATCCCGAAGACAAAAGCTCAAAAATAAATTGCTCTGTTTAGTATCCCCCTCATTGCCACCCATCCAGTCGCAGCTCTACTTTCATTTCCAATACATCTGACATTTATCTCCATTTTACTTTTGAAACCAGTAAGCAAATAAAATAGCAGTTATAAAAACAAAGAAGTAATAATGAGGGTGGTGTATTGAAGCAGTTGTGGTACCATGATCTTCCAGAATATGATCCAGAGGATGCAGAGCTGATCCACAGGCAGATACCTTTCTTAACTGAGAAGAGAATTTTCTCATGTCCAAGCAGAACTGGCAAAGATTTGATAGGATACCTTTCGTAAACAGAGGCCACAAGCACCACTGCTACTTCACTACAGATTGTCACAAGTCAGGATCAGCTGGATCTCAGTGTACTCTGGGAGCTGAATGATACTGGAACAGAAACACAAACATTTAAACGGTGGTGGTGCTACGGTAGTGTTGTCGCCTCACAGTAGGACACTGTCCGGTTCGATTCTCAGCTAGAGCGTCTTGTGTGTGGAGGCATGCGTGAATGGGCGTACCTTCGTTGAAGGTTGTGCGTCAGGGCTGGTAACTCGGCACATAAAAATCAACTACCAATCATTAGCAGACAGGAGATCCGCTGTGGCGACCCCTAACCAGGAAAAGCCGAAAGACGCAACAAGCAGTACTATTGTTCTTGAACAAATTAGGTCCTCAGATATCAAATATATAAATCAAGAAGGATGCTGGGAAACTCCATAATGGAGATCCAAAGGAGAATGGCACTAGGCCCTACAGAGAAGAATGCAACATCTGTCAGGGAGCTCCGTTGTTAGGAGTTTCAGTTTAAGAGATTAAGAGAAGGGGTTGAAAGTTATGGTATCTACCTGCTGCTATGGTAGAGAAGGACAGAAACTATATTCTCGGGACTACTACAACACCTGCACAAAGTAGAAACCTCTATATCATTGCCCATATAGGGGCAAAGCAACCATATGACAAAATAAGCAGAGCAGTTGAGGAGGCATTTGAACTGAACACAGGCCTAAGGTGAGTACTGCACATTGTAACATTGTCTGAGCTGCTGCTTGTTCATGGAATGAGTGAGGCTTCACATCATGGCATTCAGTGACTCCATTCCTTCCATTATTTAGTGCCCCATACATGGCACAATGGACGGGCGAGCTAGTCATTTGCTTTAGAATAATGCTTGACATTATTCATATGCTTAGTGGATCAACTAATTCCTTCAAATATGTCCCTGGAGCAGAAATGAAAGGGTCTACAATGAGTCCTTCCAAACTGCCTCAAAACTATAGTTTATAGTTGGCAGCATGAGTGCACAAATGCCCATAACACACTTTAACCTCTATAGGCTACAATCATACACACCACAAAAAGAACAACAAGGGGATGCAACCCTCGATTCCCCTTTATTTTATTATGCAAACCCTCAGGTCACTAGTTTATTGCACCTTGGAGAAAGAGCAAACAGCCACACCTCATGAAAAATCTGTTTTGCTCTCTTTATAGGATCCAGTAATCCCGGACAACATAAAAAAATAAATACGTAATAGAAGTCAAGCAATAACACAACACTGCTAGGTGGATGGAGAAGTAACACATGAGCACTTACTCTCTCAATTCGTCAAGCTCAATCAGCCATAATGCAAACAACCTGGTAGCTGGTAACAACATACATGCTGAAATAAACTGTTGGCTACTTCCTGCCTACTGTTCATTAGGTAAGCAAAAGATGTTTTGTAAGAATTCAGGCTTTTCACTTGACTTATTGTGTAAACAAACGTGGTTAACTCTTCATGATTATCTGGGCTGATAAGTTCCCTGGCACTGCTATAGAAATAATTCCAATTATGAAGTTGGGTCACTGATCGTAACCTTATGTGCTCTAGACATGGATGCTAAGAAATTCACCTCTTGACCTTTGCTTGAGAGGTGACGGTTGACATCCATGTCAAGAACACATAACAAAGGGTTACGATTGGAGACCTGATCATAATTCTTTGTAGTACATTTGTTTTGTGTACAACTAGTTACAAAAAAAGTGTTTTGCCGGCTGTCAGAGCTGTAACGCATGCCATGAGCGCTGTCAGAAAGACAGTATAAGCATACCTATCAAGTGTACAAATTTTCACAGAACGTCCACATTTTTGCCTCATATTTTGTTCTGTTCTTCATGAAATGTGTGATTTTGTGCCAAATCATCAAAGAATGAAGTCACTAAATAATATTAAATAATGATAGACCTTTGAGTTTTCAGACTATAGAAAATACATAATTATGCTAACTTGTTATTCTAGCAACTTTCTAAGTTTATAGAAGCAATATTTCAATTCTGTCCCTATTTTTGAGCCTTTGTTTCCCCAGTCTTTCTGGCTTTGTCCAGATTTCTTGCACAGAGAGTTTGAGAGGTATGAGTATAAGACAATCTGTTATGTTACAATAAGTCAGGGGCACATTTCCAGCACAGACAGCAGGCACAAACAAATCTGTTTTTAATTCTGCTGCTGCCATTTATTGGTCAGTACTGGCAAGATTAACTGCCTAGCTTGATACTTGATCTTAACAACTGAAGTGGGGGCTTAGCATTTGTTAAGATTGGGTGTCACGCTATAAGCACTTAACTATTTGTCTTTTTCCTGATACTGGAGTGTAATCACCATGCTCCATGTCCTACAAGACTATTAGCGGTATCCATATTAGCTTACACCTTATTGCATATGCCCTGTCTCCTGAACTGAGCTAAAAGTGCTGACCTATAATATAAAGGGGCTATGATGTGGTCGCCAATCGTAACCACATTATTCTGAGTTTGAGATATGGATGCCAAAAAATTCAGCTCAAAAACACATAATAATGGGTTATGATCAGTGAGGTCTGATTATAACTCTTTGTAGTACATGTTGTTTTATCTACTCCATGTACAACTAGTTGCAGGAAAAAAAAAGCCAGAGTGATGGGGTTGAAATCTATATCAGTAACAGACGCAGGCTCAGAAATGCTGCTTTATCAGCTTTGAAAGCCAGTAAAGCACTTAGCAAGCACTGTTGTATATACAGCAAGTACATTTAACTGCAGAAAAATTCAGGGGCAATTTTTAAATACTGCCCTAGTTTAAATTATTTATTTACAGACTGACAGCTGTAAATTTGGACATAGGAGGAAAGATATTCATGGACCATTAAGAGTGAAGGAACATCCCTTTCCTTTTACCCAACTGTGATAGTGCTTGGGGGGGGGGGGGGTGTAACATTTTTTACAAATCTTTGAAACACTGTTACAGTTGGGTCTCAAACTGCAGAAGCACATAACAGGTTTATCTTTTTTTTTTTCCAATTTTGGAGTGTAACCGTGGTGCTCCTTGTACTACACAATTATTACTAATGCACTATATCAGCTTACCTCTTGCTATGTATGCTCTGTCCTGTCTGGGAATTTTGATCCATGATATGACCAAGGGGTTTATAACCTCAGGGGGACTTGAGAGAAGCTGGAAATGTTGTCTTTCTGATGATAAATTTACACTGTTACCATGTTGGAACCACCAGTAAGAAGACATTGCTTGAGTACAGGGGGTTTTATTTGACCTTGAAATAACTGTCATGCTTTTTGGGTTGTACAGGTGCTTTGCTGTCCAACCTATTTATAACCTATAATTTACCTCAGACCCACTGACTTTAAACAGACACCTGGGTTCTTGTGGCTAAGCTACAAATATTCCATTGGATCAATAGGCTAGTATTAACCTATATGAAACACCATTCAGCTCTATGCTGAAAATACTGACTAGAACAGGCTTTGAAGTTCTTCATGGAACATTTAAAAGGCTAAGCAGTAAGCTTGTGCCATCATCTCTTAAATTTTTGGGGGATGATTTTCAGTCTGTTGACTATTCTGAGGTCATGCTGTTGATCTCAGACTTACATTCGGTAATGTGGTCTGATGATGGCTGAAACTGGACTTATTTTGTCTATCTTTGAATTCCTTGGTTCAGTAATTTTGCTGAATTCATTTCCATATCTCTGGAAGGAGTGGGGTATATT
Source organism: Protopterus annectens (assembly GCF_019279795.1). Taxonomy (NCBI): domain Eukaryota; kingdom Metazoa; phylum Chordata; order Ceratodontiformes; family Protopteridae; genus Protopterus; species Protopterus annectens. Next base: position 1,572,844,731 of record NC_056743.1, read on the forward strand.
ATAAATGAAAAAGGCCATTGTTACAGTGTACATAAAGTACCATCTCTAGATATGAAAGATGTGGAATTTTTCATCCAATCTCAAACCTTCCATTTGTTGGTAAGGTTACAAAGAAGGTAATATATGTACAGCTTGAATCTTTTGGCATTATCAAGACCTCCTCAATCCATACAGCATGAAGTCAAGAGCCATCAAAGCAATGACATTGCCCTAAGTTGGTGTAGTTAGTGTCATCCTGGTGATGAGAAACTAATAGCTATATTCCATCTTTGTATATCATTACCTTTCAACTGAGTTTGATATTTAGTATTTGAACATGCAATGTAGAATGAATGCCTGCTTTCACTCTCTGGTATTTAGGTCTCAGTCCTACATTGTTTAGATTATTTTCTCTCGATATAAATGAAGAGGGTTGTCTTGGATATTATTTCATTCTATGGGCACCTTTTGTGTTTTGGGTATTCCACTGGGCTCTTCTTGAGTCTTTTACTGTTTACAACATGCAAAGTTCCACTTGGAGATGCCCTGTAAACTGTTCAGATTGGGTTACTTATGTGGTAACCTGTACTAAAATTTGATGTAACTATTAGACTGTTCAGGATTTATAAGTTAACTGTTGAATTAGTAGTGTTTGGAACAAAACACTATACCTTGAGTGAAATAATTTATTTGCTGTGCTGGCATAGGGTCAGAAGTTCCTAAATTAGATATGTGTAATGGTTATCAACAAATACTTTGCTTTGAGCAGTCTAAGATGCACATAATCATAAATATTCACAAAGAAGCATTGGCATACAACCATTTACCTTTTGGACTGTCACTTGTACTTGCAATATTTCAGAGAGCTAGAGAAAGTTTAACACGTGGTGCATTTTGCTTTTAATTTGAATGATACTTTACTGGGACTACAACAAAGATTAGCAGGACGGAAGATTGAAGGATGCAGGTTTTCATATTAAAAGCAACATTTTTTAAATATGTGCAATACGCAGAACATATGGTTGGTATACATGGCCCATATAGGTCTAAGAAAATTTGATGTATTTATTAATTTATTTACTATATGTTAACCAGCTAAATCCTAATAGACTCAGGAAACCAAAGACTCCATCAGGATTGTATAAATACATATTGCATGTTATCAAGATATAAGGAAAAGGAAATTAATTAGTTCTAACAGAAGTAACTAAGAAAAAAGCACAATCAGATACCCAATATGCACAATTTAAACTATGCAAAAACATACTGATTACAAGAATGACATGTACTTAGTTAAAGCAAGATGGTACCATCGACAACCTTATCTGTATTATGTATATTTTTACAATGAATTCAGATATAGGGTGTCAACAGATTGTTAAAAATAAAAGAAATGAGACAGATGAAGTTGGTTAAGTCAGGATATTCTGCAGCATTTACAATGGTTTGGACTAAGTGCATGACTTTAAATCTCTTTTGAACCTTAATGTTGAGCTGTTGCCTCTAATGATGGAGGGGAGAGAATTCCATTAAACAATTAAGGAAGTAGAAAATGAAGTTTCACTGGTTTTGCTGTCAGGAGTGGGTACTACAACGTGAACTGTTTTGATCTAAGGTTATGAATGGATTTGTACCACATGAGAAGATTACAAGAGACATTGTGGATGAGAGAAAAAGTAAACGAGAATTAGAAGTTGACTTAAAGACTTGGTAACTAAAGCTACTAAACTGTAATAAGGACTGTGTGGTTTTGAGAATCTCTGTAGTGATTCTGGCACAAATCTGGCCAGTCTGTTGTTGGCAGTGGTGATATTGACTAAGTCTCAAAGAAAAAGTAATGTTAAAACTACTGCACTATATGTTAGTGACCAGATGAGTATAGCTCTGGCTAAAGTACGTCTGGATGTGTGAAAAGTGACTGCTTCAGCCAATAGAATGTCCCCCTTTTTATGTTTCTTTTTGACAGCTTCACTTGTCAGTTCAGAGAAGGTGAAAGAATTGTACAGTAGTATATACAGTAAGCTCTCAGTTAACCGGACTTCAAGCAACCAGAAAAAAAAATCGAAGAAATACCATACAATTTTCATTTGTTGCACTTTCTGTTTCCCCCTGCAGAAACATACCTTACGTTTTTAGAGTTTTAGAGTTTTAAAAAGGAAGATAGGAATAAATTCCCTCTCTCTCCAACCTAAGAGCAAGTCAAACCAAACAAATAGTATACGGCACGATATTAGTCAAGACTATTTTTAATAGTAACTCTTAAGCAACCAGAAACTACAGTCATCTGGCATTTATCAATCTCCATGGGTGCTGGATAACCGAGTGTTTACTGTACAAGTACTTGATGCAATTGAATTGAAAAAGTATCTTCCACATTATATAAAAGTGGTTATAGAATTTGTTGAGATTTTTTATGTGAGTAGAATGGCATACATTTTAATGACTGAGTTAGAGAAAGGTGTGATTCATCCACTCAGAATGAGGCACGACTTGGTATTTCACCTTCCACCTGAGCAGGTACAGAACCTGAGATGAGCAGGACCACATAATCTACAGATTTACTGATTTGCAGATTTCATTAGTCATGCTACAGGTCATTAAATGAAAATAAGAAACTATAGGGTGCCTTATACTAGTCCGCAAGGTACCTCAACACACACAAGCCTACTAGCCGGACAATGACTAGATAAATGTAATACTGAGAGTCACTAGTCCTAAATTCTGGAGTAGGTATAGTAACAAATTATGGACAGGGTCTGAAAAACCTTGCTAAAATCAAGGAATTAGCCTTAATGACAATCACCTTTATTCATTGTTGAGTAGATCAGATAGGTCAGCTAGACATTGGCTATGCTAATTTTGTGATGAGATCCCGTGCTTCTGGCAGTGAAAAGACAATGCTGTTTGAGAAAGATACTGTTCTGAGTATGAATAGTAGCTAAGCATCCAACAGCATGAAGGTATATGTAATTTTAGGATGGGGTGACTCTCCAGATTAATGAAGATGGACTATTGGGAGATTTTCCATAAGCTGGGCATGCATCTCCAGTGAAGGGCCTGTTGAGTAAAGCAACATGTAGACGAGTATATTTTCTGATATTTTTAGGAAATGGAGAGGGTAACAAACGTCTGATTCAGAGGATCCAGATTCCTTCCCTAGTAGATTAAGGATATATGAGTTGACAATATCTGAAAGTCAGATACAGGCTGGTCAGTAGTGTACTTCATGGGATTAGTGTTTGAGCAAAGCAAGTTTGGTTGTAAAAGCAAGCAGCAAACTAACTTGACAAAATTTTGTTGTCTAGATTTGTATGTGTGACAATGTTAGAATTTCTCTTGATTAATTATGTTGACATTTATTTTGTAGATCTAATGAAGTTTGAAACTGGAGCGTTTGGAAGAATTTGCTTTCTGTAGCTTGAATGGCTGCCTTTCATTTGACTCTAAGCTACCTATATGCTTGAAAGGAAGAAGGAATGTTACTATTAAATTGGGTAAGTCTTCCTTTGCCTTTCAAAATCAAGAAATTTGACATCTGGAGTGAGCTAGGCAGAAGATGTATTTTTAATCCTAAGCTTCCTCATGTCTGTTTCACAGAGCAAAGCTTTTTGTTGAACATACTTGCTCAAGAATACTATGTGTGGTTCACAGTTCAGAGACAGATCTCCAGTCTATGTAATATAAGTGCAAGAAACACTTGAGCTTAATTGTAGGAAGCTTGTTTGAAGATATCAAAGTAGCATCTTTCAGAGTTTTACTTGGCAGATGACATATAGGAACAATAACATATAGGGAAATGGTCACTTGCAACATCTAATAAAAAAAAACACTTCTAATGTGGTCTAAGCGGTTAGTCAAGAACCATTCATCTGTGCTATGACATTTATATCTAGGGTCAGTCCTGCCATCAAGGCAAATCAGCTGATAACATTCCTTAGCTAAAAGTGGAAAGATAGAACTGGAGTTACTGAATGAGTGTTAGGCTTGGGTAAAGACTGCTAGCAGAACTACTTAATTGTGAAAGTTTTCTGAAACTAACACAGAGAATTCAGGGGCAAACTTCCTAGTGTAATGAGACATAAAAAGGTACAGCCAAAGGTATTTTTTATTCTTTTTGTTCTGATCAAGTGGAATAATAAATGATCAGGCTTTCATTGCAAGGTAAAGTTGGTAACAGTTTTATTTGTCTAAGTACTTTTTGCACTTCTAACTGCAAAACTGTAATCCAACCCAGATGACTGAAAAAAAGAAACCAGCAGAACTTTTAAAGATATATTTCTTTAGCGCTTTCATTCACAAAATGTGTGAACTTCTTCAGACAAAGAATCCGTGTTTCATTAAAATTTAAATAAAACTAATACAATGACATCACATCCTTTCCTCTGAGCCTTCATGAATTTTAAAGGAATATATACAAATATATAAATCCACACAAAGCAAGTGTAAAAAAAGCCACAATCACCTGTACAAAACAAACCCTTCAAAGGGAGTCTATATTAAAAAACATATATGTGAGCAATAGAAAATATACCTGCATATATATGCAAGAAAAACAAACTGTATGTATATGTACATAAAGTTAATTATTTATGTACAAAAATATCATATAGATCACCTGTTAAGTGATTTTAATTTTAAAATGCATTTTAAATTTACTGTGATCGTGCAAACCAGGATGAACACAAGTATTGAGTTTCAGTCGCCACAAACACTCCCTTTCCTCTAACTTCAATGATCAAGAGCCACCCCTTACATCCTTCTTTACTTGGTAAATGACCAAGAATAAAAATGTGTGCCCTGGGTTTGTGACAGTGTGCCTGGCCAGTGCATTATTTAAATTTGGCTTTGCTATTTCAAACTGTTGTTGGTGTGATCCACTGCCTCAAGTGTCTCTCTGTTTTCCTGTGTAGAAACCACAACATAATTGGCACCTAGCCAAGTAAATAACACCAGTGGTGTCACAATTATATTTCCCATGGATGGCGTATTCATACCTCTCAACTGTAAACATTTTCTCAGAAAATCCAGATTTTTGCCGCATAGTTTTGGTGTGTTCCTCCTAAAATCTGTACCTTTCTGGTAAATAGCTGAGGACTGAAGTCATTAAATAATGACAAATATTTGAGTTTAAGACTTCACATCCTTCAGAAAATTCATGCTAATGCAAAACCTATTATTCTATCAACTTTCTAAGTTTGTAAGAGCAATATTTAAAATCTATCCCTATTTGTCCCCTCATCATTTTTGGCTTTGTCCAGATTTTTTGCTCTAAGAGATCCAGATCACATACCTGTGGATGCTTGGTGGTGATTAGATGAAATGGTAGTGGAGTTTCTAAGCAGATTGTTTAATGAAATCTTGGAAAGTGAGAGGATGCCTGAGGAATGGAGAAAAAGTGTTTTGGTACCAATTTTTAAGAATAAGGGTGATGTGCAGAGCTGTAGTAACTGCAGAGGGATTAAAATGATCAGTCACAGCATGTAGTTATGGGAAAGAGTAGTGGAAGCCAGGTTAAGAAGGGACGTGATAATTAGTGATCAGCAGTATGGTTTCATGCTGGGAAAGAGCACTACAGAAGCAATGTTTGCTTTGAGAGTGTTGATGGAGAAGTACAGAGAAGTTCAGAAGGAGTTGCATTGTGTTTTTGTAGACTTAGAGAAAGCATATGACAGGGTGCCTAGAGAGAAGTTGTGATATTGTATGAGGAAGTCGGGAGTGTCAGAGAAGTATGTAAGAGTGGTACAGGATATGTATGAGGGTAGTGTGACAGTGGTGAGGTCTGCAGTGGGAGTGACAGATGCGTTTAAGGTGGAGGTGGGATTACATCAAGGATCAGCTCTGAGCCCTTTCTTATTTGCAATGGTGATGGACAGGTTGACAGACGAGATCAGAAAGGAGTCCCCGTGGACTATGATGTCTGCAGATGACATTGTGATCTGTAGTGAGAGCAGGGAACAGGTGGATGAGACCCTGGAGAGATGGAGATATGCTCTAGAGAGAAGAGGAATGAAGGTCAGCAGGACTAAGACAGAATATATGTGTGTGAATGAGAGGGAGGCTAGAGGAATGGTGAGGATGCAAGGAGTAGAAGTGGTGATGGTGGATGAGTTTAAATACTTGAGTTCAATAGTTCAGAGTAATGGTGAGTGTGGAAGAGAGGTGAAGAAGAGAGTACAGGCAGGATGGATTGGATGGAGAAGAGTGTCAGGAGTGATTTGTGACAGACGAGTAGCAGTAAGAGTGAAAGGGAAGGTCTACAAGACAGTACTGAGACCAGCTATGTTATATGAGTTGGAAACAGTGGCACTGACAAAAAGGCAGGAGTTAGAGCTGGATGAGGCAGAGTTAAAGATGTTAAGATTTGCACTGGGTGTGATGAGGGTGGACAGGATTAGGAATAAGTATATTAGAGGGTCAGCCCAGGTTGGAAGGTTTGGAGACAAAGCCAGAGAGGCAAGATTACGTTGGTTTGGACATGTGCTGAGGAAAAATGCTGAGTATATTGGGAAAAAGATGCTAAGGATGAAGCTACCAGGTAACAGGAAAAGAGGAAGGCCTAAGATAAGGTTTATGGATGTGATGAGAGAGGACATGCAGGTGGTTGGTGTGACAGAGCAAGATGCAGAGAACAGGAAGAAATGAAAACAGATAATCCACTGTGGTGACACCTAACGGGAACAGCCGAAAGAATGTGATGATGATGTTAAACCTATTGGTGGTGTCAATAAATTTACAACTTGTGCATCTCCCACATTTATACATACCACCACTTGGAATATACAAATCTTTAGGTCTTTCCAAAACCATCTTTAGGGTCCAGCCTCTCTTAAAAACCACCTAGGGGAAGTCTCCTAGTCTAAGCTTCGTAGTTGTGTCATTACTGATCATTACCCAGTTTTTCGTAATAATATCACGTAAGGCTTGACCATCGATTGAAAAAGAAGTAATAAAACTGGTAGTAAAATTGGTTGTGTTAGAACCCTGTTCTACAGTCAAGCTAGTAACCTCATTATCAGACATGGGCATAGGTAGTCTCCGTTGCCTTGCATACAAGATAGGTTTAAACACCCCCATTTCTCTCTTGATAGTGACTTCAGCTATAACCTTGTCTACCATCTGAGGGGGATAAGCCTTCTTCAGAAACATATTCCTTAGTAAATTACATTCTTCATGAAAGGTAGTTTCCAAGGACGACATCCTAGCTGCCCTTACAAGTTGTCCTTTAATGATTGCCTTCTTTTGGTCGAGGGGGTGTGAATGCTTGAAATGCAAAAAAGCATTCAAGTATGTGGATTTTCTATAAATCTTAGCCACATACCTCTTGTTGGGTATATCCTTAGATATTAGGACATCCAAAAAGGGAATTGAGTCAGATGCAAAATTAAAGGTAAATTTCAAAAAGGGAGTAAAGTTAGAAATGTAATTAACAAACTGCTGAGCTGTTGTATACCGGCCTTTAAAAATTACAAAACTATCATCAAGGTAACGGGTATACCAGTATACCCTGCTTTTAAACATTTCATTCTTGAATACATATTCAGACTCCCAATGTGCCAGCACACAGTTGGTGAAATTCCCTCCATAGGTGACCCCATGGCCACCCCAGTCTTTTGTAGGTAGTATTGGTTATTAAACAAGATATAGTTCTTGGACAAAATAATGTCCAAGAGGAATTCCACCAGGTATGTCTCATCATTATCAGCACCTTTCCTGTGTAAATGTTCACTGACCCAACTTATGCCCAAGTGTTGTGGAATAACTGTATAGAGATCCTTAATGTTGATCGCCAAAAAATTGTAAGATTCATCAAATTTCAAGGAATTGAGTGCCACTAAGAAATTCCATGAATCATGGCAAATTTGTGTCTCGTTCACCAAGTACTTCTTTAACTTCAGGTCGACAAGTTTAGCACAGGCATAGGTGATGGACTGTCTACCATCCACTATGGGATGTAAAGGGGGGTCAGTCAGGTTTTTATGGATTTTCAGAATACCGAAAATAGCTGGAATCGAGGGGGATGCAATGGTTAGATAATTGTAGGTATTGATATCGATACTGGCCTCAATAAACAAGTCATTCAAGAAGCCTCTAATTCTATGATATGCTCCACTGATCTCGCTTAAAGAGGCTTTTTTCATAAGCATCAGTCTTCAAGATACACTTCACCCTACATATGTAGTCACCCTCATCCATGAAGACCAGGCCTCCCCATTGTCTGGTTTCATAACCCTGACCTGGTGCAGTATAAGTGTCTGCAATGCTGACCTTTCATCCCTTGGCATGTTAAACTCTGTACAAAATTGATGTGATTTATTTATTTATTTTATTTTACATTTGTTAACCAGGATGGTCCGACTGGACACATGTACATTTTCAGCGGAGGCCCTGGGAGAAAAACTCCACAGTAAGTAAAATTTTATACAATATGTTAAAATACAGTATAAAGAGAATTTTCAAACAATATGTTAAAATACAGTATACAGCAGAAGACATAACAAGACCTATATATACAGGAAAAAATACTTACACATGGTTAATAAGTATACAAATTCAATCAGCATTAGTAGAATACCTAGACTGTAATATAATGTCTAACTCACACATTTTTTCATACATCAACAGTGTAGGATGTAGGGGTGGGTTAAAAACACTTGAAACTCTACAAGTGTCATTATACAAACAATTATTGCCAAACAGTAAATTCAAATTCACCATCCATAAAAACATTTTAAGGTCCACTAGTGTTCTGGCCAAGTCAGCATGTGCACTTAGAACAAAGCTGAGACCCTTAACCAAACCATCAACTAAACTATGTGCCACATCATAGGAGGAATAGTTATAAATTGTAAAGTCACCTGTAGAATTCACTAAAACACGTAAATTTAGTCCATTGGATTTGCTGTCATTCACCAAATGGGCCTCCGTGATGGCTGTCTCCTCGGTCTGTTGCATTTCCTCTGGCATCGGCCTTAGGAAGAACCACCCCTTTTTCCTGTTTGTCCCCTCACCAGGTTCATCTGAAAATCCACTTGGTTTGAAGTGTTGTTTTGCTGTTGTTCCTTTATATGCTCAATGCATCAGACAGGTAAACCCTCTCCCTGGTTAATGGTAGGGTTGCCAGTGTAAGAATCATTAACTTCGGTGTCCCCAAATCCCTCATTAGGGTCACCAAGATGTGTAAGACGCCCTTCAGCCTGTGTCTGAAACTGGGAGGGAGGGGGGAATAAGCTGTCTCATTGTCATAATCATTCTTGGTCCTATTCAGTTTTTTTAACTTGACCTCCTGAAGTTTACCCAGGCTGCTTTAAATGCTGGAAAAAATATGACAAAGTCATATTTATATCAAGAAAAATCAGGATCTCCCTTGATGTTATTTTCAAGTGCACTAAGCTCTTCAGTATGTTTGTCTATTTGCAGGCAATAATCCTTTACCAATAATTCCAAAAACTCACATCCATGTTGATCAAATAGGTGCAGCCATCTGGATGCAGATCCTTTAAAGTATTAAGCCTAATTATGTTATTGTGAACCTTTCTATGTAGTATAAAAACAGTAGTCTGATCATCGTTTATTAATCCTGGAATAATAAGGTTCAATCTTTTTTCAAGATTAGACATAAGTATTTTATAATCAACATTTAATAATAAAATAGGATGGTAAGAAGAACACATTTGGTTTCAAGATAGGAGATATCAGGGAATATTTCCAGTAGGGGGATGGTTGATATATGTTTAACGTGTTCAAAACTTTTAATAGGATAATTTAAATATTCTCTGGGAATAATTTGCATAATTTTTGGATCATACCATCAAGACCAGGGGCTTTATTTGGTTTTAACTCCTTAAAAGAGAATAACTTATCAATTTTGGATCTTTATTCTTTGGTTAATTTAAACCTTATATTGTCTTTCAAAAAGTTACGTTGTTGATTTCTAAGTCTGTCTCTTTGTTATTAATTTCTTCATGATATTTCCTAAAACATTCTAGTTTATCTTTTAAATCAGTCACTTTTTTATTTTTATCACCTTGGTAGGATATTATCTCTTTAATATAATTAGTATTTTTTCTTAGATCTAACTGCCAGCCTATGCAAGCTTTTTGAGTTTACTATTTTTGTAATTTTAATTTTCCAGTTTTATTGATGTTATACGGTGAAGTACATCAAGATATTTCTGATTTAATATTTTCAACTCAGTATGTGCTAATTTGTCACAACATTTTAATTTATATTAGACTGCAAAGACATCAACTCATTATCACACTCTTTTTACATGTGTAACAATTTTTAATTCTTCCATATAGATAGGCTTTTAAAGAATCCCATAGAATTACTTCTGAATCTTCTCCATTATTATTAATTTCAGTGTATTGATCTATTTCTTTTAGACACCATTCATTAAAATACTTTAATTTTACTTTCTAAGCAGGGATTCTCTGATAGTCAATCAAATTACTTGGCTTTAATATTAACATAAATGTAATAGCATTGTGGTCAGATAGCGGACAGAAAGTTATCAATATATCTTCAATTTTGTAAATAAACTACTAAAAGTAGAAGTTTTATGAGTGTTTTACTGGGTGCTAAATCTATAAGAATAATGTGTAAATTTAAAAGAGTTAGTTGATTTAATAGTACAATGTTAGAAAGACATGTCTTGATCATTTCTCCCCGGGCCTCTGCTGAAAATTGCCTTTGTTCCAAGTCAGACTTTCCCGGTAAACAAATGTTAAATAAAATAAATAAAACAAAATATCATAGGTATCTCTCAAATGTTGAGAATTAATAAAATGATCTAAATGTTTAGCTACTGAGGATAGCTTAGGAACCTTATCAGTAGTTGTGTCTTTACTAGAAAGAATACAATTAAAATCTCCTGCAATAATCAATTCAACATTTGTTTATAAGGTTATAATATCTAAATGTTTCTTAGCAACTTTGGCTCCAATTCCAGGTATCTAGTAAGAATTCACAAAAGTATAGGATTTTTTTGATCAGTTTCTACTACTCTAAACCCAACATGCCATTTTTATCAGAATAGGTATATATATATATATATATATATATATATATATATATATATATATATATATAATTAGGTAGAGGTAGTGAATTTCTCCAAAGAATAAGAGTGTATCTCCTTTTTGATTTAAAATGAGAGCTCACAAAAGTTGAATAATCTTTTAACATCAGTCTATCCACATCTTCAGATAACAAATACATTTCTTGTAGGAAAATTATGTGAGCTTATGCAGTTTTAAATATTTGTTTAAGCTACTCCTCTTCAATGGATTATTATGTCCATTGATAGTTAATGAGAGACAATTATATGTCAATATTCATAAGAACATGTAAATGTACTGATTTAAGATAATTTAACTTAAAATATAACAACATAACAACCAAGTACTAGTATTTGTTGTTATGGACAGATACAAAAAAAAAAAAAAAAAAAAAAAAACACAAGCAAAATGTCAAATTTATATACATTCAAACCTCCCATCACGGAACACAAATTCCTTGAGTTGATGACATAATCATACAAATCACACACCAACCAACCCATCCCAATTTCACCAAGCTAAACAGTTGCTGCTGCTTCTTAATTTAAATCAATATGATTAATTATAACTATTTAGAGCAAAGTCAAGTCACATTAAAAGGAAAAACAATATAAAGTATTAATTTGAAAAATATTTGTATTTAAGATTATAGAAATATAAAGTTGAAATGTTAGTAATAAAGATGATATTATGCATTTCTGAATATATCAAAACTATCCCAGAAATAATGCACTTGATCAAGACATTTTACAGTCATTTTTTCTAATTAATCCTACGATAGAAAATACTATAAATAGTGTAGTATTTAAGCATTTATACAGAGAAAATAAATAAAACTGACAACACCTATGACATATTAACTTATAGACATTGTAACACCAATACAGATCAAGATCACATATCATAAAACTTTTAAAACTCATTTAATAACATGGGTGGAAAGGTGAAAGTAATAGCTAGAATATGGAATTATAATTAAAATATGCTACAACTTAAAATTACATATTTGTTTAATTGTATGTGCTTATATATGCATAATATATTTACATGGATGTGCATACATATAATGGTGTGTATTTGTTTGTAAATTATGAGTAGATGTATGATATGTACATTAACAGGTATGTTCTATGTATCTATTCATTAGAGAAATTATACAAATGACTGAATGTTTGTTTGCATTATGAATGTATGTATGCTACCATCAATACCTCTAGTACTTGAAATATACATTTAACATCTAACGTCTGTACAGGAAGCATTCTTTTATGATTATATTTTAAGTATCATTTACTTACAGATTTGCTCATATTCCTTTTCATTGCCATATTCTGAAATGTGCAGAGAAAGTGTTTGTATTCATCATACCAATGGGAGATAAAAAAAATGCTTGCAATGATTTAAGTCAGTTTAGTATAAAATAAAATGATGTATTTCACTAACAAACGCAGAACATTTGAAAGAGTTAAATCTGCTCATTAATATTATTTTCCAATAATTAGTGAAGTAGCTGAGTAATTAAGGCAACAGATGTTGAGCAGATGGAGGTGTTTTAAACATCTTCTCTAAACTGTGTCATATAGCACAAAAACAACAGCTTATATTAAAAGTATAAGTATAGTAATGTATATAAATGCTGATATATGCAAATTAATATCTATACAGAAGTCAAATAAAAATATTTATCTCAGACTAAGTTTATAATCTCTGTTAATAATTTCCAGCCAACTGTCTGTAAAAATCAATTTCATAGCAGCCACTGTATAGAGGTGTGAACCATATGTCATCCCAGATAAGATTTGCTAGCTTCCTGCATGCTTGTTTTCATTAGCATTTTGGTAATGAAGTGTTCCCTGTGTTTAACTTTACATTTTTATTGCATTGCACAGCAATTTTGAACATTACATCAGGTGTTAGATTTCAAAATTGCATTTCAAGGAAAGCATTGGGCCAACTGTATACTGAAGTAATTCCAAAAGTTTATGGTGTATTTAATTTTGTAGGAAGTTGGACGTTGGTTATGCCTTATGTAAATACATCTGTAGACCCCTTACTTATAAATAGACAATTGCGGTCTGTGTAAATATGTATTTCAATCTGAGTATGCTTTTGCACGTGGATGTCCATATCTATATGGAATTGCAATGTAGCATCATTTACTTAAGTAAGGATGCTTAATCTGTATTTTACCAACTTTTAGATGATTAATAGCTCTCTATAACAACATTTTAATACATTGCCAGATTTATGTATGGCACATTATTCTCTGTTTACTATGCTATCAGCTTCAATCATGCTATGCATTTGTAAATATTCTGTTTTCCACAAACAGTCTTGGTGCTTAACTACCTCTTTGTATTATATCTCAGGTCTTCCATTATCTGTGGATCACCCATGGTCTATATGTTTGTTATATATTGGAAAACCACACAAGAACACAAAAACCAAGAGGTAAAATGGCTATACCACGAAAGAATAACTCCACAGCAAACCAGGAAGGTTTTATTACACTTCGAAATCAATATATTCAAATATACAGAAAAATACACAAAATATTTCTCTCTAGCGCCTCGGCAAACTCGCCTTTACAGAGTAAAGATTTTTAACATTGTTTGTTATATATGTTTATGAGATTAAACCTTTAGGTGTGTCACTGTCTAAAGCAAGAAACAGGTCAGCTATTTTACTTATTAGATTTTATTTAATGAAACTATCTATTCTTGTAAAGAATCTGTATTCTGAGGGAGCTCAGGTAAAAAATACTTGATAGCCCTTGAACAATGCAAAGGTTAGAAAATGTCAGAAATATAAGACGTAGCTAGCAAAGAAGTTAATGGTTTGTACTTGCATAAAAGAAAGGTACTGGATATGAAACAATATATTAGGTCAGTGACAATAATGGATCAGTTAAGGAAAGTAACCTTTTAAAATATCAGGACTCACAATGCCAAGTCCTGAAATGTTTAGACTGAACAGTCAAAAATCCAGTCTGACAGTGTGCAAATGTTTGTGTGTACAATATAACAGGTAGCATGTAATAGAACTAGAGAAACTGCAGAGGAAATTCCATTATTGCGATAGGTACTTATTTATTTATCAGAAGTATTCTGCATAGCAGTAACTGTCTAATTCATTTTTATTAAAGTTATATCAGTTTTTTCATGACACATTAAAACTAGCAATATTGTTTTAAACAAGCATTTTTATCATTATAAATTACATATTCCTCTATACTGTGATGATCTGCTGCAAGAGTATATTATATTTACACTGTACTAATATAAAGAATACAACTTTCAATGAACTATAATTAGGATTGCCACAAGATGTCACTAAACAGAGATTAGTACCAGGTGTCTTTAAGTCTGCAAATGTCTTCTTTTTATTCTTCCCACTGCATTCTTCTTTCCTTTTCTTCCTTTCATCATTCCACGTTTTAAAATATAATGAGCATAAAAACTACATGGATATGTCTTAAAATTATCTAGGTTAATTTTAAATGTTCTATTTTTGTGTCTCTGCTGCTAGTTTTAACATTCTAAAAGTTCACTACCTGTAAATGAGGATTAAAGTTCAAAATGCATTTCCTGCAGCACAGGCAGCTTGAACATGGAATCAAGACTAGGATTACCATAATTCTTTGTAATGAAAAGAGGACGAAAAAAATGTGCTGCTACCAGCACATATTATTTCGTCCTTTCAGGTTGAAGAGCAAACAAAAAAAAAAGGTCTGTGTTTGGGGATTTTTGATTGGCCCGTATGCCGGTAAATGAGCCAATCAAAATCTTGAACAGTGGACCCTCTTCTGTTCAATGTGGAACATCAAGCAGTTCCACATTGAACAGAGCTCCGCTTTTTGATTAGCTCGTATACTGGTATACGAGACAATCAAAAACGCGCACAGCGGACCCTCTTCTGTTCAATGCGGAACATCAAGCTGTTCCGCATTGAACAGAGCTCCGATTTTTGATTGGCTCGTATACCGGTATACGAGCCAATCAAAAACACGCACAGCGGACCCCCTTCTGTTCAATACGGAACATCAAGCTGTTCCGCATTGAATAGAGCTCTGCTTTTTGATTGGCTCGTATATGAGCCAATCAAAAATGCACACAGTGGACCATCTTCTGTTCAGTGCAGAACATCAAGCAGTTCCGCATTAAACAGAGCTCCATTTTTTGATTGGCTTGTATACCAGTATATGAGCCAATCAAAAAAAAAATCAAAGCGGAGAAAAAAACTCCGAAATAGGGATGTCTGCTTTTTGAAAATTCTGCGATTTGTCCAGGTTTTAAAACCCGGACAAACTGCAGAATTTTCAAAAACCACCCAGACAGGAGCCCATAAAAGAGGATGTGTCCGTGGAAACCCGGACGTATGGTAACTTTAATCTAGACTGTTATAAGCTGAAAAAAAAGCTCAGGGCAATTTAACTAACACTAGGTGAGACAAGGGACTGAAAAAAGCAGTTACTTTAAAAAACAGTCAATAGCATGTCTAAGTCTTTAAATAAGAGCCCAAGTATTGAGCAAACACCACACAAGGTAAACATATTAAAAGAAAGTGAAGTAATGCATATAAATGATTTTTATACCCCCCAAAACTGCTCAATGCAACACCCACTGCACATAGATAAACTTATTACATACATACTCATTCACCAGACAGAATAACCAAAAAAAACATTACTTGAAATTGTGTATAGAAAGTATATATAAATTAAGTGGGTTGGTTAAACATGTTAATATACACACCCCATGCACCCTAGTCTCTATGTTAGAAAACAATGTTTGAGAGGATTTAAATAAAATAATAAATAGACTTATAAGAAATAGTAATATCAATACACACACACACACACACACACACACACACACACACACACACACACACACACACACACACACACACACACTATCTAAGATACTGCCAATACACACCCCTCACCACATGCATACTACTCTCTGTGTTTGAAAATAATGTTAGAGAGAATTAAAATAAAATAGTAAAGGGACCTATACGTAATAGTAATAATAACATATTTACACACTACTGGTAATATATTTTGAGAGGAGCACATTTATACAAGAAACACAAAATATAATTTATTATATTTTGTTTGTGTGCACCTTTTACCTTTGAGTGCTGGCCTGTGTGTTTCTTGTGGACTTGGTAAACTAGGCCCGTGCACCTGCCATACTTGCAGGAGTTTTTTATTGTTGAGGAGAACATTTATGCCAGGAGTTCAGAATCATTGTAGACAGCTACATTTCAGAGAAAAGCCTCTCAGAACTCATTTATTTCCGTTCATTTTCTATCTTTTTTGGCAATATCTTTGGTAGTAAATGGTAAGTTTAAAGCCTTGACTGGAAGAAACAATGTACTGAGCTTTAGTCATCTGTGTCCTGAAATAAGCTATCTCCTCTTTGACTCTAGACTGGTAGCTGCAGATGGGACAAGACCACATCGTCTGAAAATCTCCTCAAAGTTTACTACTCTGTAACAGCTGTATTGCACCACTGCAGTTTGTCTTTTCTTATTTTTAATTTATCTGAAGTATATGCAATCCTATACCTCAATATACTCACAGGTAACAGTGCTGGTCCTGGTAGTAATCAAAAGTTACCATGTTCCATTTACTGCATAATATTTTACTGTCAGTGTGTAATACTATAATATATGCTACTTTTCTCCTATTTTCCTGCTGTACTTATCAGACCTTCATAGCTATGCACTATGTATTTGTAATGTTTGATGATCAGATCATGTATTTTTAACTATACACTACTGTTACTCATTTGTATTGATTGCAAAATTTATCACATTTGATACAGCCCATTTTAGTGATATAATCTACCTTAGGAAGAGATAATCTATAGCTACCAAAAAAGTAGCCTTTTCTAGTTTAACGCAAGTCTGCATACGTTTTACATTTGAGCCTTATCTATAGTACCACCCCTTGAAGTTTTTCAGCTTGTTGCCGTTGTCTCAATATTCTTAGTCAAAATCTGTTTCAGTGGGCATGCAGAGAAGGCTGGCTTTCCTTTTCTGGATTAACTCAAGTCTACATACATTTTACATTTTAGCTTTGTCTATTCT